>NW_028242725.1:0-124819 GCF_964263255.1 Lissotriton vulgaris | reverse complement strand
AGCATGAAAATCACTTTAAACATGCTAATTTTAGCTCTAACACTGATGATCCACCTACAAATGTGAACTGACGTTCAAAAATAAAACATTTGAAAACGGACCATTTTCCACATTTCTGAAGCATGACGTAATGGGGGGGTGTTATCTCTTTTGTCGAAAATCAGCCGTTTTTGCTCGAACATTAAATGCCTCCAAATGGTATTTAATTAACTTCCCGGGGTGAAGAAACCCTTTTTGAGAACTCAGAGTGAGTAAATTGGCCATTTTCATGCACTTTTAACCATTCCATAAATCTTGTGTTTAGGGCCCCTAGAAGCATGAAAATCACTTTAAACATGCCAATGTTAGCTCTAACACTGATGATCCACCTATAAATGTGAACTGAAGTTCAAAAATAAAACATTTGAAAACGGACCATTTTCCACATTTCTGAAGCATGACGTAATGGGGGGTGTTATCTCTTTTGTCGAAAATCAGCCATTTTTGCTCGAACATTAAATGCCTCCAAATGGTATTTAATTAACTTCCCGAGCCCCTGGAAGCATGAAAATCACTTTAAACATACTAATTTTAGCTCTAACACTGATGATCCACCTACAAATGTGAACTGACGTTCAAAAATAAAACATTTGAAAACGGACCATTTTCCACATTTCTGAAGCATGACGTAATGGGGGGGGTGTTATCTCTTTTGTCGAAAATCAGCCGTTTTTGCTTGAACATTAAATGCCTTCAATAGTATTTAATTCACTTCCCGAGCCCCTGGAAGCATGAAAATCACTTTAAACATGCTAATTTGAGCTCTAACACTGATGATCCACCTACAAATGTGAACTGACGTTCAGAAATGAAACATTTGAAAACGGACCATTTTCCACATTTCTGAAGCATGACGTAATGGGGGGGGTGTTATCTCTTTTGTCGAAAATCAGCCGTTTTTGCTCGAACATTAAATGCCTCCAAATGGTATTTAATTAACTTCCCGGGGTGAAGAAACCCTTTTTGAGAACTCAGAGTGAGTAAATTGGCCATTTTCATGCACTTTTAACCATTCCATAAATCTTGTGTTTAGGGCCCCTGGAAGCATGAAAATCACTTTAAACATGCCAATGTTAGCTCTAACACTGATGATCCACCTATAAATGTGAACTGACGTTCAAAAATAAAATATTTGAAAACGGACCATTTTCCACATTTCTGAAGCATGACGTAATGGGGGGGTGTTATCTCTTTTGTCGAAAATCAGCCGTTTTTGCTTGAACATTAAATGCCTCCAAATAGTATTTAATTCACTTTCCGAGCCCCTGGAAGCATGAAAATCACTTTAAACATGCTAATTTGAGCTCTAACACTGATGATCCACCTACAAATGTGAACTGACGTTCAAAAATAAAACATTTGAAAACGGACCATTTTCCACATTTCTGAAGCATGACGTAATGGGGGGGTGTTATCTCTTTTGTCGAAAATCAGCCGTTTTTGCTCGAACATTAAATGCCTCCAAATGGTATTTATTTAACTTCCCGAGCCCCTGGAAGCATGAAAATCACTTTAAACATGCTAATTTTAGCTCTAACACTGATGATCCACCTACAAATGTGAACTGACGTTCAAAAATAAAACATTTGAAAACGGACCATTTTCCACATTTCTGAAGCATGACGTAATGGGGGGGTGTTATCTCTTTTGTCGAAAATCAGCTGTTTTTGCTCGAACATTAAATGCCTCCAAATGGTATTTATTTAACTTCCCGAGCCCCTGGAAGCATGAAAATCACTTTAAACATACTAATTTTAGCTCTAACACTGATGATCCACCTACAAATGTGAACTGACGTTCAAAAATAAAACATTTGAAAACGGACCATTTTCCACATTTCGGAAGCATGACGTAATGGGGGGGTGTTATCTCTTTTGTCGAAAATCAGCCGTTTTTGCTCGAACATTAAATGCCTCCAAATGGTATTTAATTAACTTCTCTGGGTGAAGAAACCCTTTTTGAGAACTCAGAGTGAGTAAATTGGCCATTTTCATGCACTTTTAACCATTCCATAAATCTTGTGTTTAGGGCCCCTGGAAGCATGAAAATCACTTTAAACATGCCAATGTTAGCTCTAACACTGATGATCCACCTACAAATGTGAACTGACATTCAAAAATCAAACATTTGAAAACGGACCATTTTCCACATTTCTGAAGCATGACGTAATGGGGGGGTGTTATCTCTTTTGTCGAAAATCAGCCGTTTTTGCTTGAACATTAAATGCCTCCAAATAGTATTTAATTCTCTTCCCGAGCCCCTGGAAGCATGAAAATCACTTTAAACATGCTAATTTTAGCTCTAACACTGATGATCCACCTACAAATGTGAACTGACGTTCAAAAATAAAACATTTGAAAACAGACCATTTTCCACATTTCTGAAGCATGACGTAATGGGGGGGTGTTATCTCTTTTGTCGAAAATCAGCCGTTTTTGCTCGAACATTAAATGCCTCCAAATGGTATTTAATTAACTTCCCAGGGTGAAGAAACCCTTTTTGAGAACTCAGAGTGAGTAAATTGGCCATTTTCATGCACTTTTAACCATTCCATAAATCTTGTGTTTAGAGCCCCTGCAAGCATGAAAATCACTTTAAACATGCCAATGTTAGCTCTAACACTGATGATCCACCTACAAATGTGAACTGACGTTCAAAAATCAAACATTTGAAAACGGACCATTTTCCACATTTCTGAAGCATGACGTAATGGGGGGGTGTTATCTCTTTTGTCGAAAATCAGCCGTTTTTGCTTGAACATTAAATGCCTCCAAATAGTATTTAATTCACTTCCCGAGCCCCTGGAAGCATGAAAATCACTTTAAACATGCTAATTTTAGCTCTAACACTGATGATCCACCTACAAATGTGAACTGACGTTCAAAAATAAAACATTTGAAAACGGACCATTTTCCACATTTCTGAAGCATGACGTAATGGGGGGGTGTTATCTCTTTTGTCGAAAATCAGCCGTTTTTGCTCGAACATTAAATGCCTCCAAATGGTATTTAATTAACTTCCTGGGGTGAAGAAACCCTTTTTGAGAACTCAGAGTGAGTAAATTGGCCATTTTCATGCACTTTTAACCATTCCATAAATCTTGTGTTTAGGGCCCCTAGAAGCATGAAAATCACTTTAAACATGCCAATGTTAGCTCTAACACTGATGATCCACCTATAAATGTGAACTGACGTTCAAAAATAAAACATTTGAAAACGGACCATTTTCCACATTTCTGAAGCATGACGTAATGGGGGGTGTTATCTCTTTTGTCGAAAATCAGCCATTTTTGCTCGAACATTAAATGCCTCCAAATGGTATTTAATTAACTTCCCGAGCCCCTGGAAGCATGAAAATCACTTTAAACATCCTAATTTTAGCTCTAACACTGATGATCCACCTACAAATGTGAACTGACGTTCAAAAATAAAAGATTTGAAAACGGACCATTTTCCACATTTCTGAAGCATGACGTAATGGGGGGGTGTTATCTTTTTTGTCGAAAATTAGCCGTTTTTGCTTGAACATTAAATGCCTTCAAATAGTATTTAATTCACTTCCCGAGCCCCTGGAAGCATGAAAATCACTTTAAACATGCTAATTTGAGCTCTAACACTGATGATCCACCTACAAATGTGAACTGACGTTCAGAAATGAAACATTTGAAAACGGACCATTTTCCACATTTCTGAAGCATGACGTAATGGGGGGGTGTTATCTCTTTTGTCGAAAATCAGCCGTTTTTGCTCGAACGTTAAATGCCTCCAAATGGTATTTAATTAACTTCCCGGGGTGAAGAAACCCTTTTTGAGAACTCAGAGTGAGTAAATTGGCCATTTTCATGCACTTTTAACCATTCCATAAATCTTGTGTTTAGGGCCCCTGGAAGCATGAAAATCACTTTAAACATGCCAATGTTAGCTCTAACACTGATGATCCACCTATAAATGTGAACTGACGTTCAAAAATAAAACATTTGAAAACGGACCATTTTCCACATTTCTGAAGCATGACGTAATGGGGGGGTGTTATCTCTTTTGTCGAAAATCAGCCGTTTTTGCTTGAACATTAAATGCCTCCAAATAGTATTTAATTCACTTTCCGAGCCCCTGGAAGCATGAAAATCACTTTAAACATGCTAATTTGAGCTCTAACACTGATGATCCACCTACAAATGTGAACTGACGTTCAAAAATAAAACATTTGAAAACGGACCATTTTCCACATTTCTGAAGCATGACGTAATGGGGGGGTGTTATCTCTTTTGTCGAAAATCAGCTGTTTTTGCTCGAACATTAAATGCCTCCAAATGGTATTTATTTAACTTCCCAAGCCCCTGGAAGCATGAAAATCACTTTAAACATGCTAATTTTAGCTCTAACACTGATGATCCACCTACAAATGTGAACTGACGTTCAAAAATAAAACATTTGAAAACGGACCATTTTCCACATTTCTGAAGCATGACGTAATGGGGGGTGTTATCTCTTTTGTCGAAAATCAGCCGTTTTTGCTCGAACATTAAATGCCTCCAAATGGTATTTATTTAACTTCCCGAGCCCCTGGAAGCATGAAAATCACTTTAAACATACTAATTTTAGCTCTAACACTGATGATCCACCTACAAATGTGAACTGACGTTCAAAAATAAAACATTTGAAAACGGACCATTTTCCACATTTCGGAAGCATGACGTAATGGGGGGGTGTTATCTCTTTTGTCGAAAATCAGCCGTTTTTGCTCGAACATTAAATGCCTCCAAATGGTATTTAATTAACTTCCCTGGGTGAAGAAACCCTTTTTGGGAACTCAGAGTGAGTAAATTGGCCATTTTCATGCACTTTTAACCATTCCATAAATCTTGTGTTTAGGGCCCCTGGAAGCATGAAAATCACTTTAAACATGCTAATTTTAGCTCTAACACTGATGACCCACCTACAAATGTGAACTGACGTTCAAAAATAAAACATTTGAAAACGGACCATTTTCCACATTTCTGAAGCATGACGTAATGGGGGGGGTGTTATCTCTTTTGTCGAAAATCAGCCGTTTTTGCTCGAACATTAAATGCCTCCAAATGGTATTTAATTAACTTCCCGGGGTGACGAAACCCTTTTTGAGAACTCAGAGTGAGTAAATTGGCCATTTTCATGCACTTTTAACCATTCCATAAATCTTGTGTTTAGGGCCCCTGGAAGCATGAAAATCACTTTAAACATGCCAATGTTAGCTCTAACACTGATGATCCACCTACAAATGTGAACTGACGTTCAAAATTCAAACATTTGAAAACGGACCATTTTCCACATTTCTGAAGCATGACGTAATGGGGGGGTGTTATCTCTTTTGTCGAAAATCAGCCGTTTTTGCTTGAACATTAAACGCCTCCAAATAGTATTTAATTCTCTTCCCGAGCCCCTGGAAGCATGAAAATCACTTTAAACATGCTAATTTTAGCTCTAACACTGATGATCCACCTACAAATGTGAACTGACGTTCAAAAATAAAACATTTGAAAACGGACCATTTTCCACATTTCTGAAGCATGACGTAATGGGGGGGTGTTATCTCTTTTGTCGAAAATCAGCCGTTTTTGCTCGAACATTAAATGCCTCCAAATGGTATTTAATTAACTTCCCGGGGTGAAGAAACCCTTTTTGAGAACTCAGAGTGAGTAAATTGGCCATTTTCATGCACTTTTAACCATTCCATAAATCTTGTGTTTAGGGCCCCTGGAAGCATGAAAATCACTTTAAACATGCCAATGTTAGCTCTAACACTGATGATCCACCTACAAATGTGAACTGACGTTCAAAAATCAAACATTTGAAAACGGACCATTTTCCACATTTCTGAAGCATGACGTAATGGGGGGGTGTTATCTCTTTTGTCGAAAATCAGCCGTTTTTGCTTGAACATTAAATGCCTCCAAATAGTATTTAATTCACTTCCCGAGCCCCTGGAAGCATGAAAATCACTTTAAACATGCTAATTTTAGCTCTAACACTGATGATCCACCTACAAATGTGAACTGACGTTCAAAAATAAAACATTTGAAAACGGACCATTTTCCACATTTCTGAAGCATGACGTAATGGGGGGGTGTTATCTCTTTTGTCGAAAATCAGCCGTTTTTGCTCGAACATTAAATGCCTCCAAATGGTATTTAATTAACTTCCCGGGGTGAAGAAACCCTTTTTGAGAACTCAGAGTGAGTAAATTGGCCATTTTCATGCACTTTTAACCATTCCATAAATTTTGTGTTTAGGGCCCCTAGAAGCATGAAAATCACTTTAAACATGCCAATGTTAGCTCTAACACTGATGATCCACCTATAAATGTGAACTGACGTTCAAAAATAAAACATTTGAAAACGGACCATTTTCCACATTTCTGAAGCATGACGTAATGGGGGGGGTGTTATCTCTTTTGTCGAAAATCAGCCGTTTTTGCTTGAACATTAAATGCCTTCAAATAGTATTTAATTCACTTCCCGAGCCCCTGGAAGCATGAAAATCACTTTAAACATGCTAATTTGAGCTCTAACACTGATGATCCACCTACAAATGTGAACTGACGTTCAGAAATGAAACATTTGAAAACGGACCATTTTCCACATTTCTGAAGCATGACGTAATGGGGGGGTGTTATCTCTTTTGTCGAAAATCAGCCGTTTTTGCTCGAACATTAAATGCCTCCAAATGGTATTTAATTAACTTCCCGGGGTGAAGAAACCCTTTTTGAGAACTCAGAGTGAGTAAATTGGCCATTTTCATGCACTTTTAACCATTCCATAAATCTTGTGTTTAGGGCCCCTGGAAGCATGAAAATCACTTTAAACATGCCAATGTTAGCTCTAACACTGATGATCCACCTATAAATGTGAACTGACGTTCAAAAATAAAACATTTGAAAACGGACCATTTTCCACATTTCTGAAGCATGACGTAATGGGGGGGTGTTATCTCTTTTGTCGAAAATCAGCCGTTTTTGCTTGAACATTAAATGCCTCCAAATAGTATTTAATTCACTTTCCGAGCCCCTGGAAGCATGAAAATCACTTTAAACATGCTAATTTGAGCTCTAACACTGATGATCCACCTACAAATGTGAACTGACGTTCAAAAATAAAACATTTGAAAACGGACCATTTTCCACATTTCTGAAGCATGACGTAATGGGGGGGTGTTATCTCTTTTGTCGAAAATCAGCCGTTTTTGCTCGAACATTAAATGCCTCCAAATGGTATTTATTTAACTTCCCGAGCCCCTGGAAGCATGAAAATCACTTTAAACATGCTAATTTTAGCTCTAACACTGATGATCCACCTACAAATGTGAACTGACGTTCAAAAATAAAACATTTGAAAACGGACCATTTTCCACATTTCTGAAGCATGACGTAATGGGGGGTGTTATCTCTTTTGTCGAAAATCAGCCGTTTTTGCTCGAACATTAAATGCCTCCAAATGGTATTTATTTAACTTCCCGAGCCCCTGGAAGCATGAAAATCACTTTAAACATACTAATTTTAGCTCTAACACTGATGATCCACCTACAAATGTGAACTGACGTTCAAAAATAAAACATTTGAAAACGGACCATTTTCCACATTTCGGAAGCATGACGTAATGGGGGGGTGTTATCTCTTTTGTCGAAAATCAGCCGTTTTTGCTCGAACATTAAATGCCTCCAAATGGTATTTAATTAACTTCCCGGGGTGACGAAACCCTTTTTGAGAACTCAGAGTGAGTAAATTGGCCATTTTCATGCACTTTTAACCATTCCATAAATCTTGTGTTTAGGGCCCCTGGAAGCATGAAAATCACTTTAAACATGCCAATGTTAGCTCTAACACTGATGATCCACCTACAAATGTGAACTGACGTTCAAAATTCAAACATTTGAAAACGGACCATTTTCCACATTTCTGAAGCATGACGTAATGGGGGGGTGTTATCTCTTTTGTCGAAAATCAGCCGTTTTTGCTTGAACATTAAACGCCTCCAAATAGTATTTAATTCTCTTCCCGAGCCCCTGGAAGCATGAAAATCACTTTAAACATGCTAATTTTAGCTCTAACACTGATGATCCACCTACAAATGTGAACTGACGTTCAAAAATAAAACATTTGAAAACGGACCATTTTCCACATTTCTGAAGCATGACGTAATGGGGGGGTGTTATCTCTTTTGTCGAAAATCAGCCGTTTTTGCTCGAACATTAAATGCCTCCAAATGGTATTTAATTAACTTCCCGGGGTGAAGAAACCCTTTTTGAGAACTCAGAGTGAGTAAATTGGCCATTTTCATGCACTTTTAACCATTCCATAAATCTTGTGTTTAGGGCCCCTGGAAGCATGAAAATCACTTTAAACATGCCAATGTTAGCTCTAACACTGATGATCCACCTACAAATGTGAACTGACGTTCAAAAATCAAACATTTGAAAACGGACCATTTTCCACATTTCTGAAGCATGACGTAATGGGGGGGTGTTATCTCTTTTGTCGAAAATCAGCCGTTTTTGCTTGAACATTAAATGCCTCCAAATAGTATTTAATTCACTTCCCGAGCCCCTGGAAGCATGAAAATCACTTTAAACATGCTAATTTTAGCTCTAACACTGATGATCCACCTACAAATGTGAACTGACGTTCAAAAATAAAACATTTGAAAACGGACCATTTTCCACATTTCTGAAGCATGACGTAATGGGGGGGTGTTATCTCTTTTGTCGAAAATCAGCCGTTTTTGCTCGAACATTAAATGCCTCCAAATGGTATTTAATTAACTTCCCGGGGTGAAGAAACCCTTTTTGAGAACTCAGAGTGAGTAAATTGGCCATTTTCATGCACTTTTAACCATTCCATAAATCTTGTGTTTAGGGCCCCTAGAAGCATGAAAATCACTTTAAACATGCCAATGTTAGCTCTAACACTGATGATCCACCTATAAATGTGAACTGACGTTCAAAAATAAAACATTTGAAAACGGACCATTTTCCACATTTCTGAAGCATGACGTAATGGGGGGGGTGTTATCTCTTTTGTCGAAAATCAGCCGTTTTTGCTTGAACATTAAATGCCTTCAAATAGTATTTAATTCACTTCCCGAGCCCCTGGAAGCATGAAAATCACTTTAAACATGCTAATTTGAGCTCTAACACTGATGATCCACCTACAAATGTGAACTGACGTTCAGAAATGAAACATTTGAAAACGGACCATTTTCCACATTTCTGAAGCATGACGTAATGGGGGGGTGTTATCTCTTTTGTCGAAAATCAGCCGTTTTTGCTCGAACATTAAATGCCTCCAAATGGTATTTAATTAACTTCCCGGGGTGAAGAAACCCTTTTTGAGAACTCAGAGTGAGTAAATTGGCCATTTTCATGCACTTTTAACCATTCCATAAATCTTGTGTTTAGGGCCCCTGGAAGCATGAAAATCACTTTAAACATGCCAATGTTAGCTCTAACACTGATGATCCACCTATAAATGTGAACTGACGTTCAAAAATAAAACATTTGAAAACGGACCATTTTCCACATTTCTGAAGCATGACGTAATGGGGGGGTGTTATCTCTTTTGTCGAAAATCAGCCGTTTTTGCTTGAACATTAAATGCCTCCAAATAGTATTTAATTCACTTTCCGAGCCCCTGGAAGCATGAAAATCACTTTAAACATGCTAATTTGAGCTCTAACACTGATGATCCACCTACAAATGTGAACTGACGTTCAAAAATAAAACATTTGAAAACGGACCATTTTCCACATTTCTGAAGCATGACGTAATGGGGGGGTGTTATCTCTTTTGTCGAAAATCAGCCGTTTTTGCTCGAACATTAAATGCCTCCAAATGGTATTTATTTAACTTCCCGAGCCCCTGGAAGCATGAAAATCACTTTAAACATGCTAATTTTAGCTCTAACACTGATGATCCACCTACAAATGTGAACTGACGTTCAAAAATAAAACATTTGAAAACGGACCATTTTCCACATTTCTGAAGCATGACGTAATGGGGGGTGTTATCTCTTTTGTCGAAAATCAGCCGTTTTTGCTCGAACATTAAATGCCTCCAAATGGTATTTATTTAACTTCCCGAGCCCCTGGAAGCATGAAAATCACTTTAAACATACTAATTTTAGCTCTAACACTGATGATCCACCTACAAATGTGAACTGACGTTCAAAAATAAAACATTTGAAAACGGACCATTTTCCACATTTCGGAAGCATGACGTAATGGGGGGGTGTTATCTCTTTTGTCGAAAATCAGCCGTTTTTGCTCGAACATTAAATGCCTCCAAATGGTATTTAATTAACTTCCCTGGGTGAAGAAACCCTTTTTGAGAATTCAGAGTGAGTAAATTGGCCATTTTCATGCACTTTTAACCATTCCATAAATCTTGTGTTTAGGGCCCCTGGAAGCATGAAAATCACTTTAAACATGCTAATTTTAGCTCTAACACTGATGATCCACCTACAAATGTGAACTGACGTTCAAAAATAAAACATTTGAAAACGGACCATTTTCCACATTTCTGAAGCATGACGTAATGGGGGGGGTGTTATCTCTTTTGTCGAAAATCAGCCGTTTTTGCTCGAACATTAAATGCCTCCAAATGGTATTTAATTAACTTCCCGGGGTGACGAAACCCTTTTCGAGAACTCAGAGTGAGTAAATTGGCCATTTTCATGCACTTTTAACCATTCCATAAATCTTGTGTTTAGGGCCCCTGGAAGCATGAAAATCACTTTAAACATGCCAATGTTAGCTCTAACACTGATGATCCACCTACAAATGTGAACTGACGTTCAAAAATCAAACATTTGAAAACGGACCATTTTCCACATTTCTGAAGCATGACGTAATGGGGGGGTGTTATCTCTTTTGTCGAAAATCAGCCGTTTTTGCTTGAACATTAAATGCCTCCAAATAGTATTTAATTCTCTTCCCGAGCCCCTGGAAGCATGAAAATCACTTTAAACATGCTAATTTTAGCTCTAACACTGATGATCCACCTACAAATGTGAACTGACGTTCAAAAATAAAACATTTGAAAACGGACCATTTTCCACATTTCTGAAGCATGACGTAATGGGGGGGTGTTATCTCTTTTGTCGAAAATCAGCCGTTTTTGCTCGAACATTAAATGCCTCCAAATGGTATTTAATTAACTTCCCGGGGTGAAGAAACCCTTTTTGAGAACTCAGAGTGAGTAAATTGGCCATTTTCATGCACTTTTAACCATTCCATAAATCTTGTGTTTAGGGCCCCTGGAAGCATGAAAATCACTTTAAACATGCCAATGTTAGCTCTAACACTGATGATCCACCTACAAATGTGAACTGACGTTCAAAAATCAAACATTTGAAAACGGACCATTTTCCACATTTCTGAAGCATGACGTAATGGGGGGGTGTTATCTCTTTTGTCGAAAATCAGCCGTTTTTGCTTGAACATTAAATGCCTCCAAATAGTATTTAATTCACTTCCCGAGCCCCTGGAAGCATGAAAATCACTTTAAACATGCTAATTTTAGCTCTAACACTGATGATCCACCTACAAATGTGAACTGACGTTCAAAAATAAAACATTTGAAAACGGACCATTTTCCACATTTCTGAAGCATGACGTAATGGGGGGGTGTTATCTCTTTTGTCGAAAATTAGCCGTTTTTGCTCGAACATTAAATGCCTCCAAATGGTATTTAATTAACTTCCCGGGGTGAAGAAACCCTTTTTGAGAACTCAGAGTGAGTAAATTGGCCATTTTCATGCACTTTTAACCATTCCATAAATCTTGTGTTTAGGGCCCCTAGAAGCATGAAAATCACTTTAAACATGCCAATGTTAGCTCTAACACTGATGATCCGCCTATAAATGTGAACTGACGTTCAAAAATAAAACATTTGAAAACAGACCATTTTCCACATTTCTGAAGCATGACGTAATGGGGGGTGTTATCTCTTTTGTCGAAAATCAGCCATTTTTGCTCGAACATTAAATGCCTCCAAATGGTATTTAATTAACTTCCCGAGCCCCTGGAAGCATGAAAATCACTTGAAACATCCTAATTTTAGCTCTAACACTGATGATCCACCTACAAATGTGAACTGACGTTCAAAAATAAAACATTTGAAAACGGACCATTTTCCACATTTCTGAAGCATGACGTAATGGGGGGGGGTGTTATCTCTTTTGTCGAAAATCAGCCGTTTTTGCTTGAACATTAAATGCCTTCAAATAGTATTTAATTCACTTCCCGAGCCCCTGGAAGCATGAAAATCACTTTAAACATGCTAATTTGAGCTCTAACACTGATGATCCACCTACAAATGTGAACTGACGTTCAGAAATGAAACATTTGAAAACGGACCATTTTCCACATTTCTGAAGCATGACGTAATGGGGGGGTGTTATCTCTTTTGTCGAAAATCAGCCGTTTTTGCTCGAACATTAAATGCCTCCAAATGGTATTTAATTAACTTCCCGGGGTGAAGAAACCCTTTTTGAGAACTCAGAGTGAGTAAATTGGCCATTTTCATGCACTTTTAACCATTCCATAAATCTTGTGTTTAGGGCCCCTGGAAGCATGAAAATCACTTTAAACATGCCAATGTTAGCTCTAACACTGATGATCCACCTATAAATGTGAACTGACGTTCAAAAATAAAACATTTGAAAACGGACCATTTTCCACATTTCTGAAGCATGACGTAATGGGGGGGTGTTATCTCTTTTGTCGAAAATCAGCCGTTTTTGCTTGAACATTAAATGCCTCCAAATAGTATTTAATTCACTTTCCGAGCCCCTGGAAGCATGAAAATCACTTTAAACATGCTAATTTGAGCTCTAACACTGATGATCCACCTACAAATGTGAACTGACGTTCAAAAATAAAACATTTGAAAACGGACCATTTTCCACATTTCTGAAGCATGACGTAATGGGGGGGTGTTATCTCTTTTGTCGAAAATCAGCCGTTTTTGCTCGAACATTAAATGCCTCCAAATGGTATTTATTTAACTTCCCGAGCCCCTGGAAGCATGAAAATCACTTTAAACATGCTAATTTTAGCTCTAACACTGATGATCCACCTACAAATGTGAACTGACGTTCAAAAATAAAACATTTGAAAACGGACCATTTTCCACATTTCTGAAGCATGACGTAATGGGGGGTGTTATCTCTTTTGTCGAAAATCAGCCGTTTTTGCTCGAACATTAAATGCCTCCAAATGGTATTTATTTAACTTCCCGAGCCCCTGGAAGCATGAAAATCACTTTAAACATACTAATTTTAGCTCTAACACTGATGATCCACCTACAAATGTGAACTGACGTTCAAAAATAAAACATTTGAAAACGGACCATTTTCCACATTTCGGAAGCATGACGTAATGGGGGGGTGTTATCTCTTTTGTCGAAAATCAGCCGTTTTTGCTCGAACATTAAATGCCTCCAAATGGTATTTAATTAACTTCCCTGGGTGAAGAAACCCTTTTTGAGAACTCAGAGTGAGTAAATTGGCCATTTTCATGCACTTTTAACCATTCCATAAATCTTGTGTTTAGGGCCCCTGGAAGCATGAAAATCACTTTAAACATGCTAATTTTAGCTCTAACACTGATGATCCACCTACAAATGTGAACTGACGTTCAAAAATAAAACATTTGAAAACGGACCATTTTCCACATTTCTGAAGCATGACGTAATGGGGGGGGGTGTTATCTCTTTTGTCGAAAATCAGCCGTTTTTGCTCGAACATTAAATGCCTCCAAATGGTATTTAATTAACTTCCCGGGGTGACGAAACCCTTTTTGAGAACTCAGAGTGAGTAAATTGGCCATTTTCATGCACTTTTAACCATTCCATAAATCTTGTGTTTAGGGCCCCTGGAAGCATGAAAATCACTTTAAACATGCCAATGTTAGCTCTAACACTGATGATCCACCTACAAATGTGAACTGACGTTCAAAAATCAAACATTTGAAAACTGACCATTTTCCACATTTCTGAAGCATGACGTAATGGGGGGGTGTTATCTCTTTTGTCGAAAATCAGCCGTTTTTGCTTGAACATTAAATGCCTCCAAATAGTATTTAATTCACTTTCCGAGCCCCTGGAAGCATGAAAATCACTTTAAACATGCTAATTTGAGCTCTAACACTGATGATCCACCTACAAATGTGAACTGACGTTCAAAAATAAAACATTTGAAAACGGACCATTTTCCACATTTCTGAAGCATGACGTAATGGGGGGTGTTTTCTCTTTTGTCGAAAATCAGCCGTTTTTGCTCGAACATTAAATGCCTCCAAATGGTATTTATTTAACTTCCCGAGCCCCTGGAAGCATGAAAATGACTTTAAACATGCTAATTTTAGCTCTAACACTGATGATCCACCTACAAATGTGAACTGACGTTCAAAAATAAAACATTTGAAAACGGACCATTTTCCACATTTCTGAAGCATGACGTAATGGGGGGTGTTATCTCTTTTGTCAAAAATCAGCCGTTTTTGCTCGAACATTAAATGCCTCCAAATGGTATTTATTTAACTTCCCGAGCCCCTGGAAGCATGAAAATCACTTTAAACATACTAATTTTAGCTCTAACACTGATGATCCACCTACAAATGTGAACTGACGTTCAAAAATAAAACATTTGAAAACGGACCATTTTCCACATTTCGGAAGCATGACGTAATGGGGGGGTGTTATCTCTTTTGTCGAAAATCAGCCGTTTTTGCTCGAACATTAAATGCCTCCAAATGGTATTTAATTAACTTCCCTGGGTGAAGAAACCCTTTTTGAGAATTCAGAGTGAGTAAATTGGCCATTTTCATGCACTTTTAACCATTCCATAAATCTTGTGTTTAGGGCCCCTGGAAGCATGAAAATCACTTTAAACATGCTAATTTTAGCTCTAACACTGATGATCCACCTACAAATGTGAACTGACGTTCAAAAATAAAACATTTGAAAACGGACCATTTTCCACATTTCTGAAGCATGACGTAATGGGGGGGGTGTTATCTCTTTTGTCGAAAATCAGCCGTTTTTGCTCGAACATTAAATGCCTCCAAATGGTATTTAATTAACTTCCCGGGGTGACGAAACCCTTTTCGAGAACTCAGAGTGAGTAAATTGGCCATTTTCATGCACTTTTAACCATTCCATAAATCTTGTGTTTAGGGCCCCTGGAAGCATGAAAATCACTTTAAACATGCCAATGTTAGCTCTAACACTGATGATCCACCTACAAATGTGAACTGACGTTCAAAAATCAAACATTTGAAAACGGACCATTTTCCACATTTCTGAAGCATGACGTAATGGGGGGGTGTTATCTCTTTTGTCGAAAATCAGCCGTTTTTGCTTGAACATTAAATGCCTCCAAATAGTATTTAATTCTCTTCCCGAGCCCCTGGAAGCATGAAAATCACTTTAAACATGCTAATTTTAGCTCTAACACTGATGATCCACCTACAAATGTGAACTGACGTTCAAAAATAAAACATTTGAAAACGGACCATTTTCCACATTTCTGAAGCATGACGTAATGGGGGGGTGTTATCTCTTTTGTCGAAAATCAGCCGTTTTTGCTCGAACATTAAATGCCTCCAAATGGTATTTAATTAACTTCCCGGGGTGAAGAAACCCTTTTTGAGAACTCAGAGTGAGTAAATTGGCCATTTTCATGCACTTTTAACCATTCCATAAATCTTGTGTTTAGGGCCCCTGGAAGCATGAAAATCACTTTAAACATGCCAATGTTAGCTCTAACACTGATGATCCACCTACAAATGTGAACTGACGTTCAAAAATCAAACATTTGAAAACGGACCATTTTCCACATTTCTGAAGCATGACGTAATGGGGGGGTGTTATCTCTTTTGTCGAAAATCAGCCGTTTTTGCTTGAACATTAAATGCCTCCAAATAGTATTTAATTCACTTCCCGAGCCCCTGGAAGCATGAAAATCACTTTAAACATGCTAATTTTAGCTCTAACACTGATGATCCACCTACAAATGTGAACTGACGTTCAAAAATAAAACATTTGAAAACGGACCATTTTCCACATTTCTGAAGCATGACGTAATGGGGGGGTGTTATCTCTTTTGTCGAAAATTAGCCGTTTTTGCTCGAACATTAAATGCCTCCAAATGGTATTTAATTAACTTCCCGGGGTGAAGAAACCCTTTTTGAGAACTCAGAGTGAGTAAATTGGCCATTTTCATGCACTTTTAACCATTCCATAAATCTTGTGTTTAGGGCCCCTAGAAGCATGAAAATAACTTTAAACATGCCAATGTTAGCTCTAACACTGATGATCCGCCTATAAATGTGAACTGACGTTCAAAAATAAAACATTTGAAAACAGACCATTTTCCACATTTCTGAAGCATGACGTAATGGGGGGTGTTATCTCTTTTGTCGAAAATCAGCCATTTTTGCTCGAACATTAAATGCCTCCAAATGGTATTTAATTAACTTCCCGAGCCCCTGGAAGCATGAAAATCACTTGAAACATCCTAATTTTAGCTCTAACACTGATGATCCACCTACAAATGTGAACTGACGTTCAAAAATAAAACATTTGAAAACGGACCATTTTCCACATTTCTGAAGCATGACGTAATGGGGGGGGTGTTATCTCTTTTGTCGAAAATCAGCCGTTTTTGCTTGAACATTAAATGCCTTCAAATAGTATTTAATTCACTTCCCGAGCCCCTGGAAGCATGAAAATCACTTTAAACATGCTAATTTGAGCTCTAACACTGATGATCCACCTACAAATGTGAACTGACGTTCAGAAATGAAACATTTGAAAACGGACCATTTTCCACATTTCTGAAGCATGACGTAATGGGGGGTGTTATCTCTTTTGTCGAAAATCAGCCGTTTTTGCTCGAACATTAAATGCCTCCAAATGGTATTTAATTAACTTCCCGGGGTGAAGAAACCCTTTTTGAGAACTCAGAGTGAGTAAATTGGCCATTTTCATGCACTTTTAACCATTCCATAAATCTTGTGTTTAGGGCCCCTGGAAGCATGAAAATCACTTTAAACATGCCAATGTTAGCTCTAACACTGATGATCCACCTATAAATGTGAACTGACGTTCAAAAATAAAACATTTGAAAACGGACCATTTTCCACATTTCTGAAGCATGACGTAATGGGGGGGTGTTATCTCTTTTGTCGAAAATCAGCCGTTTTTGCTTGAACATTAAATGCCTCCAAATAGTATTTAATTCACTTTCCGAGCCCCTGGAAGCATGAAAATCACTTTAAACATGCTAATTTGAGCTCTAACACTGATGATCCACCTACAAATGTGAACTGACGTTCAAAAATAAAACATTTGAAAACGGACCATTTTCCACATTTCTGAAGCATGACGTAATGGGGGGGTGTTATCTCTTTTGTCGAAAATCAGCCGTTTTTGCTCGAACATTAAATGCCTCCAAATGGTATTTATTTAACTTCCCGAGCCCCTGGAAGCATGAAAATCACTTTAAACATGCTAATTTTAGCTCTAACACTGATGATCCACCTACAAATGTGAACTGACGTTCAAAAATAAAACATTTGAAAACGGACCATTTTCCACATTTCTGAAGCATGACGTAATGGGGGGTGTTATCTCTTTTGTCGAAAATCAGCCGTTTTTGCTCGAACATTAAATGCCTCCAAATGGTATTTATTTAACTTCCCGAGCCCCTGGAAGCATGAAAATCACTTTAAACATACTAATTTTAGCTCTAACACTGATGATCCACCTACAAATGTGAACTGACGTTCAAAAATAAAACATTTGAAAACGGACCATTTTCCACATTTCGGAAGCATGACGTAATGGGGGGGTGTTATCTCTTTTGTCGAAAATCAGCCGTTTTTGCTCGAACATTAAATGCCTCCAAATGGTATTTAATTAACTTCCCTGGGTGAAGAAACCCTTTTTGAGAACTCAGAGTGAGTAAATTGGCCATTTTCATGCACTTTTAACCATTCCATAAATCTTGTGTTTAGGGCCCCTGGAAGCATGAAAATCACTTTAAACATGCTAATTTTAGCTCTAACACTGATGATCCACCTACAAATGTGAACCGACGTTCAAAAATAAAACATTTGAAAACGGACCATTTTCCACATTTCTGAAGCATGACGTAATGGGGGGGGGTGTTATCTCTTTTGTCGAAAATCAGCCGTTTTTGCTCGAACATTAAATGCCTCCAAATGGTATTTAATTAACTTCCCGGGGTGACGAAACCCTTTTTGAGAACTCAGAGTGAGTAAATTGGCCATTTTCATGCACTTTTAACCATTCCATAAATCTTGTGTTTAGGGCCCCTGGAAGCATGAAAATCACTTTAAACATGCCAATGTTAGCTCTAACACTGATGATCCACCTACAAATGTGAACTGACGTTCAAAAATCAAACATTTGAAAACTGACCATTTTCCACATTTCTGAAGCATGACGTAATGGGGGGGTGTTATCTCTTTTGTCGAAAATCAGCCGTTTTTGCTTGAACATTAAATGCCTCCAAATAGTATTTAATTCACTTTCCGAGCCCCTGGAAGCATGAAAATCACTTTAAACATGCTAATTTGAGCTCAAACACTGATGATCCACCTACAAATGTGAACTGACGTTCAAAAATAAAACATTTGAAAACTGACCATTTTCCACATTTCTGAAGCATGACGTAATGGGGGGTGTTTTCTCTTTTGTCGAAAATCAGCCGTTTTTGCTCGAACATTAAATGCCTCCAAATGGTATTTATTTAACTTCCCGAGCCCCTGGAAGCATGAAAATCACTTTAAACATGCTAATTTTAGCTCTAACACTGATGATCCACCTACAAATGTGAACTGACGTTCAAAAATAAAACATTTGAAAACGGACCATTTTCCACATTTCTGAAGCATGACGTAATGGGGGGTGTTATCTCTTTTGTCAAAAATCAGCCGTTTTTGCTCGAACATTAAATGCCTCCAAATGGTATTTATTTAACTTCCCGAGCCCCTGGAAGCATGAAAATCACTTTAAACATACTAATTTTAGCTCTAACACTGATGATCCACCTACAAATGTGAACTGACGTTCAAAAATAAAACATTTGAAAACGGACCATTTTCCACATTTCGGAAGCATGACGTAATGGGGGGGTGTTATCTCTTTTGTCGAAAATCAGCCGTTTTTGCTCGAACATTAAATGCCTCCAAATGGTATTTAATTAACTTCCCTGGGTGAAGAAACCCTTTTTGAGAACTCAGAGTGAGTAAATTGGCCATTTTCATGCACTTTTAACCATTCCATAAATCTTGTGTTTAGGGCCCCTGGAAGCATGAAAATCACTTTAAACATGCTAATTTTAGCTCTAACACTGATGATCCACCTACAAATGTGAACTGACGTTCAAAAATAAAACATTTGAAAACGGACCATTTTCCACATTTCTGAAGCATGACGTAATGGGGGGGTGTTATCTCTTTTGTCGAAAATCAGCCGTTTTTGCTCGAACATTAAATGCCTCCAAATGGTATTTAATTAACTTCCCGGGGTGACGAAACCCTTTTTGAGAACTCAGAGTGAGTAAATTGGCCATTTTCATGCACTTTTAACCATTCCATAAATCTTGTGTTTAGGGCCCCTGGAAGCATGAAAATCACTTTAAACATGCCAATGTTAGCTCTAACACTGATGATCCACCTACAAATGTGAACTGACGTTCAAAAATCAAACATTTGAAAACGGACCATTTTCCACATTTCTGAAGCATGACGTAATGGGGGGGTGTTATCTCTTTTGTCGAAAATCAGCCGTTTTTGCTTGAACATTAAATGCCTCCAAATAGTATTTAATTCTCTTCCCGAGCCCCTGGAAGCATGAAAATCACTTTAAACATGCTAATTTTAGCTCTAACACTGATGATCCACCTACAAATGTGAACTGACGTTCAAAAATAAAACATTTGAAAACGGACCATTTTCCACATTTCTGAAGCATGACGTAATGGGGGGGTGTTATCTCTTTTGTCGAAAATCAGCCGTTTTTGCTCGAACATTAAATGCCTCCAAATGGTATTTAATTAACTTTCCGGGGTGAAGAAACCCTTTTTGAGAACTCAGAGTGAGTAAATTGGCCATTTTCATGCACTTTTAACCATTCCATAAATCTTGTGTTTAGGGCCCCTGGAAGCATGAAAATCACTTTAAACATGCCAATGTTAGCTCTAACACTGATGATCCACCTACAAATGTGAACTGACGTTCAAAAATCAAACATTTGAAAACGGACCATTTTCCACATTTCTGAAGCATGACGTAATGGGGGGGTGTTATCTCTTTTGTCGAAAATCAGCCTAATTGCTTGAACATTAAATGCCTCCAAATAGTATTTAATTCACTTCCCGAGCCCCTGGAAGCATGAAAATCACTTTAAACATGCTAATTTTAGCTCTAACACTGATGATCCACCTACAAATGTGAACTGACGTTCAAAAATCAAACATTTGAAAACGGACCATTTTCCACATTTCTGAAGCATGACGTAATGGGGGGGTGTTATCTCTTCTGTCGAAAATCAGCCTAATTGCTTGAACATTAAATGACTCCAAATAGTATTTAATTCACTTCCCGAGCCCCTGGAAGCATGAAAATCACTTTAAACATGCCAATGTTAGCTCTAACACTGATGATCCACCTATAAATGTGAACTGACGTTCAAAAATAAAACATTTGAAAACGGACCATTTTCCACATTTCTGAAGCATGACGTAATGGGGGGGGGTGTTATCTCTTTTGTCGAAAATCAGCCGTTTTTGCTTGAACATTAAATGCCTTCAAATAGTATTTAATTCACTTCCCGAGCCCCTGGAAGCATGAAAATCACTTTAAACATGCTAATTTGAGCTCTAACACTGATGATCCACCTACAAATGTGAACTGACGTTCAGAAATGAAAAATTTGAAAATGGACCATTTTCCACATTTCTGAAGCATGACGTAATGGGGGGGTGTTATCTCTTTTGTCGAAAATCAGCCGTTTTTGCTCGAACATTAAATGCCTCCAAATAGTATTTAATTCACTTCCCGAGCCCCTGGAAGCATGAAAATCACTTTAAACATGCTAATTTTAGCTCTAACACTGATGATCCACCTACAAATGTGAACTGACGTTCAAAAATAAAACATTTGAAAACGGACCATTTTCCACATTTCTGAAGCATGACGTAATGGGGGGGTGTTATCTCTTTTGTCGAAAATCAGCCGTTTTTGCTCGAACATTAAATGCCTCCAAATGGTATTTAATTAACTTCCTGGGGTGAAGAAACCCTTTTTGAGAACTCAGAGTGAGTAAATTGGCCATTTTCATGCACTTTTAACCATTCCATAAATCTTGTGTTTAGGGCCCCTAGAAGCATGAAAATCACTTTAAACATGCCAATGTTAGCTCTAACACTGATGATCCACCTATAAATGTGAACTGACGTTCAAAAATAAAACATTTGAAAATGGACCATTTTCCACATTTCTGAAGCATGACGTAATGGGGGGTGTTATCTCTTTTGTCGAAAATCAGCCATTTTTGCTCGAACATTAAATGCCTCCAAATGGTATTTAATTAACTTCCCGAGCCCCTGGAAGCATGAAAATCACTTTAAACATCCTAATTTTAGCTCTAACACTGATGATCCACCTACAAATGTGAACTGACGTTCAAAAATAAAAGATTTGAAAACGGACCATTTTCCACATTTCTGAAGCATGACGTAATGGGGGGGGTGTTATCTTTTTTGTCGAAAATCAGCCGTTTTTGCTTGAACATTAAATGCCTTCAAATAGTATTTAATTCACTTCCCGAGCCCCTGGAAGCATGAAAATCACTTTAAACATGCTAATTTGAGCTCTAACACTGATGATCCACCTACAAATGTGAACTGACGTTCAGAAATGAAACATTTGAAAACGGACCATTTTCCACATTTCTGAAGCATGACGTAATGGGGGGGTGTTATCTCTTTTGTCGAAAATCAGCCGTTTTTGCTCGAACGTTAAATGCCTCCAAATGGTATTTAATTAACTTCCCGGGGTGAAGAAACCCTTTTTGAGAACTCAGAGTGAGTAAATTGGCCATTTTCATGCACTTTTAACCATTCCATAAATCTTGTGTTTAGGGCCCCTGGAAGCATGAAAATCACTTTAAACATGCCAATGTTAGCTCTAACACTGATGATCCACCTATAAATGTGAACTGACGTTCAAAAATAAAACATTTGAAAACGGACCATTTTCCACATTTCTGAAGCATGACGTAATGGGGGGGTGTTATCTCTTTTGTCGAAAATCAGCCGTTTTTGCTTGAACATTAAATGCCTCCAAATAGTATTTAATTCACTTTCCGAGCCCCTGGAAGCATGAAAATCACTTTAAACATGCTAATTTGAGCTCTAACACTGATGATCCACCTACAAATGTGAACTGACGTTCAAAAATAAAACATTTGAAAACGGACCATTTTCCACATTTCTGAAGCATGACGTAATGGGGGGGTGTTATCTCTTTTGTCGAAAATCAGCTGTTTTTGCTCGAACATTAAATGCCTCCAAATGGTATTTATTTAACTTCCCAAGCCCCTGGAAGCATGAAAATCACTTTAAACATGCTAATTTTAGCTCTAACACTGATGATCCACCTACAAATGTGAACTGACGTTCAAAAATAAAACATTTGAAAACGGACCATTTTCCACATTTCTGAAGCATGACGTAATGGGGGGTGTTATCTCTTTTGTCGAAAATCAGCCGTTTTTGCTCGAACATTAAATGCCTCCAAATGGTATTTATTTAACTTCCCGAGCCCCTGGAAGCATGAAAATCACTTTAAACATACTAATTTTAGCTCTAACACTGATGATCCACCTACAAATGTGAACTGACGTTCAAAAATAAAACATTTGAAAACGGACCATTTTCCACATTTCGGAAGCATGACGTAATGGGGGGGTGTTATCTCTTTTGTCGAAAATCAGCCGTTTTTGCTCGAACATTAAATGCCTCCAAATGGTATTTAATTAACTTCCCTGGGTGAAGAAACCCTTTTTGGGAACTCAGAGTGAGTAAATTGGCCATTTTC
The DNA here is from genome assembly GCF_964263255.1 of Lissotriton vulgaris. Classification (NCBI taxonomy): domain Eukaryota; kingdom Metazoa; phylum Chordata; class Amphibia; order Caudata; family Salamandridae; genus Lissotriton; species Lissotriton vulgaris. Next base: position 101,619 of record NW_028242725.1, on the reverse strand, counting down.
ATGCACTTTTAACCATTCCATAAATCTTGTGTTTAGGGCCCCTGGAAGCATGAAAATCACTTTAAACATGCTAATTTTAGCTCTAACACTGATGATCCACCTACAAATGTGAACTGACGTTCAAAAATAAAACATTTGAAAACGGACCATTTTCCACATTTCTGAAGCATGACGTAATGGGGGGGGTGTTATCTCTTTTGTCGAAAATCAGCCGTTTTTGCTCGAACATTAAATGCCTCCAAATGGTATTTAATTAACTTCCCGGGGTGACGAAACCCTTTTTGAGAACTCAGAGTGAGTAAATTGGCCATTTTCATGCACTTTTAACCATTCCATAAATCTTGTGTTTAGGGCCCCTGGAAGCATGAAAATCACTTTAAACATGCCAATGTTAGCTCTAACACTGATGATCCACCTACAAATGTGAACTGACGTTCAAAATTCAAACATTTGAAAACGGACCATTTTCCACATTTCTGAAGCATGACGTAATGGGGGGGTGTTATCTCTTTTGTCGAAAATCAGCCGTTTTTGCTTGAACATTAAACGCCTCCAAATAGTATTTAATTCTCTTCCCGAGCCCCTGGAAGCATGAAAATCACTTTAAACATGCTAATTTTAGCTCTAACACTGATGATCCACCTACAAATGTGAACTGACGTTCAAAAATAAAACATTTGAAAACGGACCATTTTCCACATTTCTGAAGCATGACGTAATGGGGGGGGTGTTATCTCTTTTGTCGAAAATCAGCCGTTTTTGCTCGAACATTAAATGCCTCCAAATGGTATTTAATTAACTTCCCGGGGTGAAGAAACCCTTTTTGAGAACTCAGAGTGAGTAAATTGGCCATTTTCATGCACTTTTAACCATTCCATAAATCTTGTGTTTAGGGCCCCTGGAAGCATGAAAATCACTTTAAACATGCCAATGTTAGCTCTAACACTGATGATCCACCTACAAATGTGAACTGACGTTCAAAAATCAAACATTTGAAAACGGACCATTTTCCATATTTCTGAAGCATGACGTAATGGGGGGGTGTTATCTCTTTTGTCGAAAATCAGCCGTTTTTGCTTGAACATTAAATGCCTCCAAATAGTATTTAATTCACTTCCCGAGCCCCTGGAAGCATGAAAATCACTTTAAACATGCTAATTTTAGCTCTAACACTGATGATCCACCTACAAATGTGAACTGACGTTCAAAAATAAAATATTTGAAAACGGACCATTTTCCACATTTCTGAAGCATGACGTAATGGGGGGGTGTTATCTCTTTTGTCGAAAATCAGCCGTTTTTGCTCGAACATTAAATGCCTCCAAATGGTATTTAATTAACTTCCCGGGGTGAAGAAACCCTTTTTGAGAACTCAGAGTGAGTAAATTGGCCATTTTCATGCACTTTTAACCATTCCATAAATCTTGTGTTTAGGGCCCCTAGAAGCATGAAAATCACTTTAAACATGCCAATGTTAGCTCTAACACTGATGATCCACCTATAAATGTGAACTGACGTTCAAAAATAAAACATTTGAAAACGGACCATTTTCCACATTTCTGAAGCATGACGTAATGGGGGGGGTGTTATCTCTTTTGTCGAAAATCAGCCGTTTTTGCTTGAACATTAAATGCCTTCAAATAGTATTTAATTCACTTCCCGAGCCCCTGGAAGCATGAAAATCACTTTAAACATGCTAATTTGAGCTCTAACACTGATGATCCACCTACAAATGTGAACTGACGTTCAGAAATGAAACATTTGAAAACGGACCATTTTCCACATTTCTGAAGCATGACGTAATGGGGGGGTGTTATCTCTTTTGTCGAAAATCAGCCGTTTTTGCTCGAACATTAAATGCCTCCAAATGGTATTTAATTAACTTCCCGGGGTGAAGAAACCCTTTTTGAGAACTCAGAGTGAGTAAATTGGCCATTTTCATGCACTTTTAACCATTCCATAAATCTTGTGTTTAGGGCCCCTGGAAGCATGAAAATCACTTTAAACATGCCAATGTTAGCTCTAACACTGATGATCCACCTATAAATGTGAACTGACGTTCAAAAATAAAACATTTGAAAACGGACCATTTTCCACATTTCTGAAGCATGACGTAATGGGGGGGTGTTATCTCTTTTGTCGAAAATCAGCCGTTTTTGCTTGAACATTAAATGCCTCCAAATAGTATTTAATTCACTTTCCGAGCCCCTGGAAGCATGAAAATCACTTTAAACATGCTAATTTGAGCTCTAACACTGATGATCCACCTACAAATGTGAACTGACGTTCAAAAATAAAACATTTGAAAACGGACCATTTTCCACATTTCTGAAGCATGACGTAATGGGGGGGTGTTATCTCTTTTGTCGAAAATCAGCCGTTTTTGCTCGAACATTAAATGCCTCCAAATGGTATTTATTTAACTTCCCGAGCCCCTGGAAGCATGAAAATCACTTTAAACATGCTAATTTTAGCTCTAACACTGATGATCCACCTACAAATGTGAACTGACGTTCAAAAATAAAACATTTGAAAACGGACCATTTTCCACATTTCTGAAGCATGACGTAATGGGGGGTGTTATCTCTTTTGTCGAAAATCAGCCGTTTTTGCTCGAACATTAAATGCCTCCAAATGGTATTTATTTAACTTCCCGAGCCCCTGGAAGCATGAAAATCACTTTAAACATACTAATTTTAGCTCTAACACTGATGATCCACCTACAAATGTGAACTGACGTTCAAAAATAAAACATTTGAAAACGGACCATTTTCCACATTTCGGAAGCATGACGTAATGGGGGGGTGTTATCTCTTTTGTCGAAAATCAGCCGTTTTTGCTCGAACATTAAATGCCTCCAAATGGTATTTAATTAACTTCCCTGGGTGAAGAAACCCTTTTTGAGAATTCAGAGTGAGTAAATTGGCCATTTTCATGCACTTTTAACCATTCCATAAATCTTGTGTTTAGGGCCCCTGGAAGCATGAAAATCACTTTAAACATGCTAATTTTAGCTCTAACACTGATGATCCACCTACAAATGTGAACTGACGTTCAAAAATAAAACATTTGAAAACGGACCATTTTCCACATTTCTGAAGCATGACGTAATGGGGGGGGTGTTATCTCTTTTGTCGAAAATCAGCCGTTTTTGCTCGAACATTAAATGCCTCCAAATGGTATTTAATTAACTTCCCGGGGTGACGAAACCCTTTTCGAGAACTCAGAGTGAGTAAATTGGCCATTTTCATGCACTTTTAACCATTCCATAAATCTTGTGTTTAGGGCCCCTGGAAGCATGAAAATCACTTTAAACATGCCAATGTTAGCTCTAACACTGATGATCCACCTACAAATGTGAACTGACGTTCAAAAATCAAACATTTGAAAACGGACCATTTTCCACATTTCTGAAGCATGACGTAATGGGGGGGTGTTATCTCTTTTGTCGAAAATCAGCCGTTTTTGCTTGAACATTAAATGCCTCCAAATAGTATTTAATTCACTTCCCGAGCCCCTGGAAGCATGAAAATCACTTTAAACATGCTAATTTTAGCTCTAACACTGATGATCCACCTACAAATGTGAACTGACGTTCAAAAATAAAACATTTGAAAACGGACCATTTTCCACATTTCTGAAGCATGACGTAATGGGGGGGTGTTATCTCTTTTGTCGAAAATTAGCCGTTTTTGCTCGAACATTAAATGCCTCCAAATGGTATTTAATTAACTTCCCGGGGTGAAGAAACCCTTTTTGAGAACTCAGAGTGAGTAAATTGGCCATTTTCATGCACTTTTAACCATTCCATAAATCTTGTGTTTAGGGCCCCTAGAAGCATGAAAATCACTTTAAACATGCCAATGTTAGCTCTAACACTGATGATCCACCTATAAATGTGAACTGACGTTCAAAAATAAAACATTTGAAAACGGACCATTTTCCACATTTCTGAAGCATGACGTAATGGGGGGTGTTATCTCTTTTGTCGAAAATCAGCCATTTTTGCTTGAACATTAAATGCCTCCAAATGGTATTTAATTAACTTCCCGAGCCCCTGGAAGCATGAAAATCACTTGAAACATCCTAATTTTAGCTCTAACACTGATGATCCACCTACAAATGTGAACTGACGTTCAAAAATAAAACATTTGAAAACGGACCATTTTCCACATTTCTGAAGCATGACGTAATGGGGGGGGTGTTATCTCTTTTGTCGAAAATCAGCCGTTTTTGCTTGAACATTAAATGCCTTCAAATAGTATTTAATTCACTTCCCGAGCCCCTGGAAGCATGAAAATCACTTTAAACATGCTAATTTGAGCTCTAACACTGATGATCCACCTACAAATGTGAACTGACGTTCAGAAATGAAACATTTGAAAACGGACCATTTTCCACATTTCTGAAGCATGACGTAATGGGGGGGTGTTATCTCTTTTGTCGAAAATCAGCCGTTTTTGCTCGAACATTAAATGCCTCCAAATGGTATTTAATTAACTTCCCGGGGTGAAGAAACCCTTTTTGAGAACTCAGAGTGAGTAAATTGGCCATTTTCATGCACTTTTAACCATTCCATAAATCTTGTGTTTAGGGCCCCTGGAAGCATGAAAATCACTTTAAACATGCCAATGTTAGCTCTAACACTGATGATCCACCTATAAATGTGAACTGACGTTCAAAAATAAAACATTTGAAAACGGACCATTTTCCACATTTCTGAAGCATGACGTAATGGGGGGGTGTTATCTCTTTTGTCGAAAATCAGCCGTTTTTGCTTGAACATTAAATGCCTCCAAATAGTATTTAATTCACTTTCCGAGCCCCTGGAAGCATGAAAATCACTTTAAACATGCTAATTTGAGCTCTAACACTGATGATCCACCTACAAATGTGAACTGACGTTCAAAAATAAAACATTTGAAAACGGACCATTTTCCACATTTCTGAAGCATGACGTAATGGGGGGGTGTTATCTCTTTTGTCGAAAATCAGCCGTTTTTGCTCGAACATTAAATGCCTCCAAATGGTATTTATTTAACTTCCCGAGCCCCTGGAAGCATGAAAATCACTTTAAACATGCTAATTTTAGCTCTAACACTGATGATCCACCTACAAATGTGAACTGACGTTCAAAAATAAAACATTTGAAAACGGACCATTTTCCACATTTCTGAAGCATGACGTAATGGGGGGTGTTATCTCTTTTGTCGAAAATCAGCCGTTTTTGCTCGAACATTAAATGCCTCCAAATGGTATTTATTTAACTTCCCGAGCCCCTGGAAGCATGAAAATCACTTTAAACATACTAATTTTAGCTCTAACACTGATGATCCACCTACAAATGTGAACTGACGTTCAAAAATAAAACATTTGAAAACGGACCATTTTCCACATTTCGGAAGCATGACGTAATGGGGGGGTGTTATCTCTTTTGTCGAAAATCAGCCGTTTTTGCTCGAACATTAAATGCCTCCAAATGGTATTTAATTAACTTCCCTGGGTGAAGAAACCCTTTTTGAGAACTCAGAGTGAGTAAATTGGCCATTTTCATGCACTTTTAACCATTCCATAAATCTTGTGTTTAGGGCCCCTGGAAGCATGAAAATCACTTTAAACATGCTAATTTTAGCTCTAACACTGATGATCCACCTACAAATGTGAACTGACGTTCAAAAATAAAACATTTGAAAACGGACCATTTTCCACATTTCTGAAGCATGACGTAATGGGGGGGGTGTTATCTCTTTTGTCGAAAATCAGCCGTTTTTGCTCGAACATTAAATGCCTCCAAATGGTATTTAATTAACTTCCCGGGGTGACGAAACCCTTTTTGAGAACTCAGAGTGAGTAAATTGGCCATTTTCATGCACTTTTAACCATTCCATAAATCTTGTGTTTAGGGCCCCTGGAAGCATGAAAATCACTTTAAACATGCCAATGTTAGCTCTAACACTGATGATCCACCTACAAATGTGAACTGACGTTCAAAATTCAAACATTTGAAAACGGACCATTTTCCACATTTCTGAAGCATGACGTAATGGGGGGGTGTTATCTCTTTTGTCGAAAATCAGCCGTTTTTGCTTGAACATTAAACGCCTCCAAATAGTATTTAATTCTCTTCCCGAGCCCCTGGAAGCATGAAAATCACTTTAAACATGCTAATTTTAGCTCTAACACTGATGATCCACCTACAAATGTGAACTGACGTTCAAAAATAAAACATTTGAAAACGGACCATTTTCCACATTTCTGAAGCATGACGTAATGGGGGGGGTGTTATCTCTTTTGTCGAAAATCAGCCGTTTTTGCTCGAACATTAAATGCCTCCAAATGGTATTTAATTAACTTCCCGGGGTGAAGAAACCCTTTTTGAGAACTCAGAGTGAGTAAATTGGCCATTTTCATGCACTTTTAACCATTCCATAAATCTTGTGTTTAGGGCCCCTGGAAGCATGAAAATCACTTTAAACATGCCAATGTTAGCTCTAACACTGATGATCCACCTACAAATGTGAACTGACGTTCAAAAATCAAACATTTGAAAACGGACCATTTTCCACATTTCTGAAGCATGACGTAATGGGGGGGTGTTATCTCTTTTGTCGAAAATCAGCCGTTTTTGCTTGAACATTAAATGCCTCCAAATAGTATTTAATTCACTTCCCGAGCCCCTGGAAGCATGAAAATCACTTTAAACATGCTAATTTTAGCTCTAACACTGATGATCCACCTACAAATGTGAACTGACGTTCAAAAATAAAATATTTGAAAACGGACCATTTTCCACATTTCTGAAGCATGACGTAATGGGGGGGTGTTATCTCTTTTGTCGAAAATCAGCCGTTTTTGCTCGAACATTAAATGCCTCCAAATGGTATTTAATTAACTTCCCGGGGTGAAGAAACCCTTTTTGAGAACTCAGAGTGAGTAAATTGGCCATTTTCATGCACTTTTAACCATTCCATAAATCTTGTGTTTAGGGCCCCTAGAAGCATGAAAATCACTTTAAACATGCCAATGTTAGCTCTAACACTGATGATCCACCTATAAATGTGAACTGACGTTCAAAAATAAAACATTTGAAAACGGACCATTTTCCACATTTCTGAAGCATGACGTAATGGGGGGGGTGTTATCTCTTTTGTCGAAAATCAGCCGTTTTTGCTTGAACATTAAATGCCTTCAAATAGTATTTAATTCACTTCCCGAGCCCCTGGAAGCATGAAAATCACTTTAAACATGCTAATTTGAGCTCTAACACTGATGATCCACCTACAAATGTGAACTGACGTTCAGAAATGAAACATTTGAAAACGGACCATTTTCCACATTTCTGAAGCATGACGTAATGGGGGGGTGTTATCTCTTTTGTCGAAAATCAGCCGTTTTTGCTCGAACATTAAATGCCTCCAAATGGTATTTAATTAACTTCCCGGGGTGAAGAAACCCTTTTTGAGAACTCAGAGTGAGTAAATTGGCCATTTTCATGCACTTTTAACCATTCCATAAATCTTGTGTTTAGGGCCCCTGGAAGCATGAAAATCACTTTAAACATGCCAATGTTAGCTCTAACACTGATGATCCACCTATAAATGTGAACTGACGTTCAAAAATAAAACATTTGAAAACGGACCATTTTCCACATTTCTGAAGCATGACGTAATGGGGGGGTGTTATCTCTTTTGTCGAAAATCAGCCGTTTTTGCTTGAACATTAAATGCCTCCAAATAGTATTTAATTCACTTTCCGAGCCCCTGGAAGCATGAAAATCACTTTAAACATGCTAATTTGAGCTCTAACACTGATGATCCACCTACAAATGTGAACTGACGTTCAAAAATAAAACATTTGAAAACGGACCATTTTCCACATTTCTGAAGCATGACGTAATGGGGGGGTGTTATCTCTTTTGTCGAAAATCAGCCGTTTTTGCTCGAACATTAAATGCCTCCAAATGGTATTTATTTAACTTCCCGAGCCCCTGGAAGCATGAAAATCACTTTAAACATGCTAATTTTAGCTCTAACACTGATGATCCACCTACAAATGTGAACTGACGTTCAAAAATAAAACATTTGAAAACGGACCATTTTCCACATTTCTGAAGCATGACGTAATGGGGGGTGTTATCTCTTTTGTCGAAAATCAGCCGTTTTTGCTCGAACATTAAATGCCTCCAAATGGTATTTATTTAACTTCCCGAGCCCCTGGAAGCATGAAAATCACTTTAAACATACTAATTTTAGCTCTAACACTGATGATCCACCTACAAATGTGAACTGACGTTCAAAAATAAAACATTTGAAAACGGACCATTTTCCACATTTCGGAAGCATGACGTAATGGGGGGGTGTTATCTCTTTTGTCGAAAATCAGCCGTTTTTGCTCGAACATTAAATGCCTCCAAATGGTATTTAATTAACTTCCCTGGGTGAAGAAACCCTTTTTGAGAATTCAGAGTGAGTAAATTGGCCATTTTCATGCACTTTTAACCATTCCATAAATCTTGTGTTTAGGGCCCCTGGAAGCATGAAAATCACTTTAAACATGCTAATTTTAGCTCTAACACTGATGATCCACCTACAAATGTGAACTGACGTTCAAAAATAAAACATTTGAAAACGGACCATTTTCCACATTTCTGAAGCATGACGTAATGGGGGGGGTGTTATCTCTTTTGTCGAAAATCAGCCGTTTTTGCTCGAACATTAAATGCCTCCAAATGGTATTTAATTAACTTCCCGGGGTGACGAAACCCTTTTCGAGAACTCAGAGTGAGTAAATTGGCCATTTTCATGCACTTTTAACCATTCCATAAATCTTGTGTTTAGGGCCCCTGGAAGCATGAAAATCACTTTAAACATGCCAATGTTAGCTCTAACACTGATGATCCACCTACAAATGTGAACTGACGTTCAAAAATCAAACATTTGAAAACGGACCATTTTCCACATTTCTGAAGCATGACGTAATGGGGGGGTGTTATCTCTTTTGTCGAAAATCAGCCGTTTTTGCTTGAACATTAAATGCCTCCAAATAGTATTTAATTCTCTTCCCGAGCCCCTGGAAGCATGAAAATCACTTTAAACATGCTAATTTTAGCTCTAACACTGATGATCCACCTACAAATGTGAACTGACGTTCAAAAATAAAACATTTGAAAACGGACCATTTTCCACATTTCTGAAGCATGACGTAATGGGGGGGTGTTATCTCTTTTGTCGAAAATCAGCCGTTTTTGCTCGAACATTAAATGCCTCCAAATGGTATTTAATTAACTTCCCGGGGTGAAGAAACCCTTTTTGAGAACTCAGAGTGAGTAAATTGGCCATTTTCATGCACTTTTAACCATTCCATAAATCTTGTGTTTAGGGCCCCTGGAAGCATGAAAATCACTTTAAACATGCCAATGTTAGCTCTAACACTGATGATCCACCTACAAATGTGAACTGACGTTCAAAAATCAAACATTTGAAAACGGACCATTTTCCACATTTCTGAAGCATGACGTAATGGGGGGGTGTTATCTCTTTTGTCGAAAATCAGCCGTTTTTGCTTGAACATTAAATGCCTCCAAATAGTATTTAATTCACTTCCCGAGCCCCTGGAAGCATGAAAATCACTTTAAACATGCTAATTTTAGCTCTAACACTGATGATCCACCTACAAATGTGAACTGACGTTCAAAAATAAAACATTTGAAAACGGACCATTTTCCACATTTCTGAAGCATGACGTAATGGGGGGGTGTTATCTCTTTTGTCGCAAATTAGCCGTTTTTGCTCGAACATTAAATGCCTCCAAATGGTATTTAATTAACTTCCCGGGGTGAAGAAACCCTTTTTGAGAACTCAGAGTGAGTAAATTGGCCATTTTCATGCACTTTTAACCATTCCATAAATCTTGTGTTTAGGGCCCCTAGAAGCATGAAAATCACTTTAAACATGCCAATGTTAGCTCTAACACTGATGATCCACCTATAAATGTGAACTGACGTTCAAAAATAAAACATTTGAAAACGGACCATTTTCCACATTTCTGAAGCATGACGTAATGGGGGGTGTTATCTCTTTTGTCGAAAATCAGCCATTTTTGCTCGAACATTAAATGCCTCCAAATGGTATTTAATTAACTTCCCGAGCCCCTGGAAGCATGAAAATCACTTGAAACATCCTAATTTTAGCTCTAACACTGATGATCCACCTACAAATGTGAACTGACGTTCAAAAATAAAACATTTGAAAACGGACCATTTTCCACATTTCTGAAGCATGACGTAATGGGGGGGGTGTTATCTCTTTTGTCGAAAATCAGCCGTTTTTGCTTGAACATTAAATGCCTTCAAATAGTATTTAATTCACTTCCCGAGCCCCTGGAAGCATGAAAATCACTTTAAACATGCTAATTTGAGCTCTAACACTGATGATCCACCTACAAATGTGAACTGACGTTCAGAAATGAAACATTTGAAAACGGACCATTTTCCACATTTCTGAAGCATGACGTAATGGGGGGGTGTTATCTCTTTTGTCGAAAATCAGCCGTTTTTGCTCGAACATTAAATGCCTCCAAATGGTATTTAATTAACTTCCCGGGGTGAAGAAACCCTTTTTGAGAACTCAGAGTGAGTAAATTGGCCATTTTCATGCACTTTTAACCATTCCATAAATCTTGTGTTTAGGGCCCCTGGAAGCATGAAAATCACTTTAAACATGCCAATGTTAGCTCTAACACTGATGATCCACCTATAAATGTGAACTGACGTTCAAAAATAAAACATTTGAAAACGGACCATTTTCCACATTTCTGAAGCATGACGTAATGGGGGGGTGTTATCTCTTTTGTCGAAAATCAGCCGTTTTTGCTTGAACATTAAATGCCTCCAAATAGTATTTAATTCACTTTCCGAGCCCCTGGAAGCATGAAAATCACTTTAAACATGCTAATTTGAGCTCTAACACTGATGATCCACCTACAAATGTGAACTGACGTTCAAAAATAAATCATTTGAAAACGGACCATTTTCCACATTTCTGAAGCATGACGTAATGGGGGGGTGTTATCTCTTTTGTCGAAAATCAGCCGTTTTTGCTCGAACATTAAATGCCTCCAAATGGTATTTATTTAACTTCCCGAGCCCCTGGAAGCATGAAAATCACTTTAAACATGCTAATTTTAGCTCTAACACTGATGATCCACCTACAAATGTGAACTGACGTTCAAAAATAAAACATTTGAAAACGGACCATTTTCCACATTTCTGAAGCATGACGTAATGGGGGGTGTTATCTCTTTTGTCGAAAATCAGCCGTTTTTGCTCGAACATTAAATGCCTCCAAATGGTATTTATTTAACTTCCCGAGCCCCTGGAAGCATGAAAATCACTTTAAACATACTAATTTTAGCTCTAACACTGATGATCCACCTACAAATGTGAACTGACGTTCAAAAATAAAACATTTGAAAACGGACCATTTTCCACATTTCGGAAGCATGACGTAATGGGGGGGTGTTATCTCTTTTGTCGAAAATCAGCCGTTTTTGCTCGAACATTAAATGCCTCCAAATGGTATTTAATTAACTTCCCTGGGTGAAGAAACCCTTTTTGAGAACTCAGAGTGAGTAAATTGGCCATTTTCATGCACTTTTAACCATTCCATAAATCTTGTGTTTAGGGCCCCTGGAAGCATGAAAATCACTTTAAACATGCTAATTTTAGCTCTAACACTGATGATCCACCTACAAATGTGAACTGACGTTCAAAAATAAAACATTTGAAAACGGACCATTTTCCACATTTCTGAAGCATGACGTAATGGGGGGGGGTGTTATCTCTTTTGTCGAAAATCAGCCGTTTTTGCTCGAACATTAAATGCCTCCAAATGGTATTTAATTAACTTCCCGGGGTGACGAAACCCTTTTTGAGAACTCAGAGTGAGTAAATTGGCCATTTTCATGCACTTTTAACCATTCCATAAATCTTGTGTTTAGGGCCCCTGGAAGCATGAAAATCACTTTAAACATGCCAATGTTAGCTCTAACACTGATGATCCACCTACAAATGTGAACTGACGTTCAAAAATCAAACATTTGAAAACTGACCATTTTCCACATTTCTGAAGCATGACGTAATGGGGGGGTGTTATCTCTTTTGTCGAAAATCAGCCGTTTTTGCTTGAACATTAAATGCCTCCAAATAGTATTTAATTCACTTTCCGAGCCCCTGGAAGCATGAAAATCACTTTAAACATGCTAATTTGAGCTCTAACACTGATGATCCACCTACAAATGTGAACTGACGTTCAAAAATAAAACATTTGAAAACGGACCATTTTCCACATTTCTGAAGCATGACGTAATGGGGGGTGTTTTCTCTTTTGTCGAAAATCAGCCGTTTTTGCTCGAACATTAAATGCCTCCAAATGGTATTTATTTAACTTCCCGAGCCCCTGGAAGCATGAAAATCACTTTAAACATGCTAATTTTAGCTCTAACACTGATGATCCACCTACAAATGTGAACTGACGTTCAAAAATAAAACATTTGAAAACGGACCATTTTCCACATTTCTGAAGCATGACGTAAAGGGGGGTGTTATCTCTTTTGTCAAAAATCAGCCGTTTTTGCTCGAACATTAAATGCCTCCAAATGGTATTTATTTAACTTCCCGAGCCCCTGGAAGCATGAAAATCACTTTAAACATACTAATTTTAGCTCTAACACTGATGATCCACCTACAAATGTGAACTGACGTTCAAAAATAAAACATTTGAAAACGGACCATTTTCCACATTTCGGAAGCATGACGTAATGGGGGGGTGTTATCTCTTTTGTCGAAAATCAGCCGTTTTTGCTCGAACATTAAATGCCTCCAAATGGTATTTAATTAACTTCCCTGGGTGAAGAAACCCTTTTTGAGAACTCAGAGTGAGTAAATTGGCCATTTTCATGCACTTTTAACCATTCCATAAATCTTGTGTTTAGGGCCCCTGGAAGCATGAAAATCACTTTAAACATGCTAATTTTAGCTCTAACACTGATGATCCACCTACAAATGTGAACTGACGTTCAAAAATAAAACATTTGAAAACGGACCATTTTCCACATTTCTGAAGCATGACGTAATGGGGGGGGTGTTATCTCTTTTGTCGAAAATCAGCCGTTTTTGCTCGAACATTAAATGCCTCCAAATGGTATTTAATTAACTTCCCGGGGTGACGAAACCCTTTTTGAGAACTCAGAGTGAGTAAATTGGCCATTTTCATGCACTTTTAACCATTCCATAAATCTTGTGTTTAGGGCCCCTGGAAGCATGAAAATCACTTTAAACATGCCAATGTTAGCTCTAACACTGATGATCCACCTACAAATGTGAACTGACGTTCAAAAATCAAACATTTGAAAACGGACCATTTTCCACATTTCTGAAGCATGACGTAATGGGGGGGTGTTATCTCTTTTGTCGAAAATCAGCCGTTTTTGCTTGAACATTAAATGCCTCCAAATAGTATTTAATTCTCTTCCCGAGCCCCTGGAAGCATGAAAATCACTTTAAACATGCTAATTTTAGCTCTAACACTGATGATCCACCTACAAATGTGAACTGACGTTCAAAAATAAAACATTTGAAAACGGACCATTTTCCACATTTCTGAAGCATGACGTAATGGGGGGGTGTTATCTCTTTTGTCGAAAATCAGCCGTTTTTGCTCGAACATTAAATGCCTCCAAATGGTATTTAATTAACTTCCCGGGGTGAAGAAACCCTTTTTGAGAACTCAGAGTGACTAAATTGGCCATTTTCATGCACTTTTAACCATTCCATAAATCTTGTGTTTAGGGCCCCTGGAAGCATGAAAATCACTTTAAACATGCCAATGTTAGCTCTAACACTGATGATCCACCTATAAATGTGAACTGACGTTCAAAAATAAAACATTTGAAAACGGACCATTTTCCACATTTCTGAAGCATGACGTAATGGGGGGGTGTTATCTCTTTTGTCGAAAATCAGCCGTTTTTGCTTGAACATTAAATGCCTCCAAATAGTATTTAATTCACTTTCCGAGCCCCTGGAAGCATGAAAATCACTTTAAACATGCTAATTTGAGCTCTAACACTGATGATCCACCTACAAATGTGAACTGACGTTCAAAAATAAAACATTTGAAAACGGACCATTTTCCACATTTCTGAAGCATGACGTAATGGGGGGGTGTTATCTCTTTTGTCGAAAATCAGCCGTTTTTGCTCGAACATTAAATGCCTCCAAATGGTATTTATTTAACTTCCCGAGCCCCTGGAAGCATGAAAATCACTTTAAACATGCTAATTTTAGCTCTAACACTGATGATCCACCTACAAATGTGAACTGACGTTCAAAAATAAAACATTTGAAAACGGACCATTTTCCACATTTCTGAAGCATGACGTAATGGGGGGTGTTATCTCTTTTGTCGAAAATCAGCCGTTTTTGCTCGAACATTAAATGCCTCCAAATGGTATTTATTTAACTTCCCGAGCCCCTGGAAGCATGAAAATCACTTTAAACATACTAATTTTAGCTCTAACACTGATGATCCACCTACAAATGTGAACTGACGTTCAAAAATAAAACATTTGAAAACGGACCATTTTCCACATTTCTGAAGCATGACGTAATGGGGGGGGTGTTATCTCTTTTGTCGAAAATCAGCCGTTTTTGCTCGAACATTAAATGCCTCCAAATGGTATTTAATTAACTTCCCGGGGTGACGAAACCCTTTTCGAGAACTCAGAGTGAGTAAATTGGCCATTTTCATGCACTTTTAACCATTCCATAAATCTTGTGTTTAGGGCCCCTGGAAGCATGAAAATCACTTTAAACATGCTAATTTTAGCTCTAACACTGATGATCCACCTACAAATGTGAACTGACGTTCAAAAATAAAACATTTGAAAACGGACCATTTTCCACATTTCTGAAGCATGACGTAATGGGGGGGGTGTTATCTCTTTTGTCGAAAATCAGCCGTTTTTGCTCGAACATTAAATGCCTCCAAATGGTATTTAATTAACTTCCCGGGGTGACGAAACCCTTTTCGAGAACTCAGAGTGAGTAAATTGGCCATTTTCATGCACTTTTAACCATTCCATAAATCTTGTGTTTAGGGCCCCTGGAAGCATGAAAATCACTTTAAACATGCCAATGTTAGCTCTAACACTGATGATCCACCTACAAATGTGAACTGACGTTCAAAAATCAAACATTTGAAAACGGACCATTTTCCACATTTCTGAAGCATGACGTAATGGGGGGGTGTTATCTCTTTTGTCGAAAATCAGCCGTTTTTGCTTGAACATTAAATGCCTCCAAATAGTATTTAATTCTCTTCCCGAGCCCCTGGAAGCATGAAAATCACTTTAAACATGCTAATTTTAGCTCTAACACTGATGATCCACCTACAAATGTGAACTGACGTTCAAAAATAAAACATTTGAAAACGGACCATTTTCCACATTTCTGAAGCATGACGTAATGGGGGGGTGTTATCTCTTTTGTCGAAAATCAGCCGTTTTTGCTCGAACATTAAATGCCTCCAAATGGTATTTCATTAACTTCCCGGGGTGAAGAAACCCTTTTTGAGAACTCAGAGTGAGTAAATTGGCCATTTTCATGCACTTTTAACCATTCCATAAATCTTGTGTTTAGGGCCCCTGGAAGCATGAAAATCACTTTAAACATGCCAATGTTAGCTCTAACACTGATGATCCACCTACAAATGTGAACTGACGTTCAAAAATCAAACATTTGAAAACTGACCATTTTCCACATTTCTGAAGCATGACGTAATGGGGGGGTGTTATCTCTTTTGTCGAAAATCAGCCGTTTTTGCTTGAACATTAAATGCCTCCAAATAGTATTTAATTCACTTTCCGAGCCCCTGGAAGCATGAAAATCACTTTAAACATGCTAATTTGAGCTCTAACACTGATGATCCACCTACAAATGTGAACTGACGTTCAAAAATAAAACATTTGAAAACGGACCATTTTCCACATTTCTGAAGCATGACGTAATGGGGGGTGTTTTCTCTTTTGTCGAAAATCAGCCGTTTTTGCTCGAACATTAAATGCCTCCAAATGGTATTTATTTAACTTCCCGAGCCCCTGGAAGCATGAAAATCACTTTAAACATGCTAATTTTAGCTCTAACACTGATGATCCACCTACAAATGTGAACTGACGTTCAAAAATAAAACATTTGAAAACGGACCATTTTCCACATTTCTGAAGCATGACGTAAAGGGGGGTGTTATCTCTTTTGTCAAAAATCAGCCGTTTTTGCTCGAACATTAAATGCCTCCAAATGGTATTTATTTAACTTCCCGAGCCCCTGGAAGCATGAAAATCACTTTAAACATACTAATTTTAGCTCTAACACTGATGATCCACCTACAAATGTGAACTGACGTTCAAAAATAAAACATTTGAAAACGGACCATTTTCCACATTTCGGAAGCATGACGTAATGGGGGGGTGTTATCTCTTTTGTCGAAAATCAGCCGTTTTTGCTCGAACATTAAATGCCTCCAAATGGTATTTAATTAACTTCCCTGGGTGAAGAAACCCTTTTTGAGAACTCAGAGTGAGTAAATTGGCCATTTTCATGCACTTTTAACCATTCCATAAATCTTGTGTTTAGGGCCCCTGGAAGCATGAAAATCACTTTAAACATGCTAATTTTAGCTCTAACACTGATGATCCACCTACAAATGTGAACTGACGTTCAAAAATAAAACATTTGAAAACGGACCATTTTCCACATTTCTGAAGCATGACGTAATGGGGGGGGTGTTATCTCTTTTGTCGAAAATCAGCCGTTTTTGCTCGAACATTAAATGCCTCCAAATGGTATTTAATTAACTTCCCGGGGTGACGAAACCCTTTTTGAGAACTCAGAGTGAGTAAATTGGCCATTTTCATGCACTTTTAACCATTCCATAAATCTTGTGTTTAGGGCCCCTGGAAGCATGAAAATCACTTTAAACATGCCAATGTTAGCTCTAACACTGATGATCCACCTACAAATGTGAACTGACGTTCAAAAATCAAACATTTGAAAACGGACCATTTTCCACATTTCTGAAGCATGACGTAATGGGGGGGTGTTATCTCTTTTGTCGAAAATCAGCCGTTTTTGCTTGAACATTAAATGCCTCCAAATAGTATTTAATTCTCTTCCCGAGCCCCTGGAAGCATGAAAATCACTTTAAACATGCTAATTTTAGCTCTAACACTGATGATCCACCTACAAATGTGAACTGACGTTCAAAAATAAAACATTTGAAAACGGACCATTTTCCACATTTCTGAAGCATGACGTAATGGGGGGGTGTTATCTCTTTTGTCGAAAATCAGCCTAATTGCTTGAACATTAAATGCCTCCAAATAGTATTTAATTCACTTCCCGAGCCCCTGGAAGCATGAAAATCACTTTAAACATGCTAATTTTAGCTCTAACACTGATGATCCACCTACAAATGTGAACTGACGTTCAAAAATAAAACATTTGAAAACGGACCATTTTCCACATTTCTGAAGCATGACGTAATGGGGGGGTGTTATCTCTTTTGTCGAAAATCAGCCGTTTTTGCTCGAACATTAAATGCCTCCAAATGGTATTTAATTAACTTCCCGGGGTGAAGAAACCCTTTTTGAGAACTCAGAGTGAGTAAATTGGCCATTTTCATGCACTTTTAACCATTCCATAAATCTTGTGTTTAGGGCCCCTAGAAGCATGAAAATCACTTTAAACATGCCAATGTTAGCTCTAACACTGATGATCCACCTATAAATGTGAACTGACGTTCAAAAATAAAACATTTGAAAACGGACCATTTTCCACATTTCTGAAGCATGACGTAATGGGGGGGGTGTTATCTCTTTTGTCGAAAATCAGCCGTTTTTGCTTGAACATTAAATGCCTTCAAATAGTATTTAATTCACTTCCCGAGCCCCTGGAAGCATGAAAATCACTTTAAACATGCTAATTTGAGCTCTAACACTGATGATCCACCTACAAATGTGAACTGACGTTCAGAAATGAAACATTTGAAAACGGACCATTTTCCACATTTCTGAAGCATGACGTAATGGGGGGGTGTTATCTCTTTTGTCGAAAATCAGCCGTTTTTGCTCGAACATTAAATGCCTCCAAATGGTATTTAATTAACTTCCCGGGGTGAAGAAACCCTTTTTGAGAACTCAGAGTGAGTAAATTGGCCATTTTCATGCACTTTTAACCATTCCATAAATCTTGTGTTTAGGGCCCCTGGAAGCATGAAAATCACTTTAAACATGCCAATGTTAGCTCTAACACTGATGATCCACCTATAAATGTGAACTGACGTTCAAAAATAAAACATTTGAAAACGGACCATTTTCCACATTTCTGAAGCATGACGTAATGGGGGGGTGTTATCTCTTTTGTCGAAAATCAGCCGTTTTTGCTTGAACATTAAATGCCTCCAAATAGTATTTAATTCACTTTCCGAGCCCCTGGAAGCATGAAAATCACTTTAAACATGCTAATTTGAGCTCTAACACTGATGATCCACCTACAAATGTGAACTGACGTTCAAAAATAAAACATTTGAAAACGGACCATTTTCCACATTTCTGAAGCATGACGTAATGGGGGGGTGTTATCTCTTTTGTCGAAAATCAGCCGTTTTTGCTCGAACATTAAATGCCTCCAAATGGTATTTATTTAACTTCCCGAGCCCCTGGAAGCATGAAAATCACTTTAAACATGCTAATTTTAGCTCTAACACTGATGATCCACCTACAAATGTGAACTGACGTTCAAAAATAAAACATTTGAAAACGGACCATTTTCCACATTTCTGAAGCATGACGTAATGGGGGGTGTTATCTCTTTTGTCGAAAATCAGCCGTTTTTGCTCGAACATTAAATGCCTCCAAATGGTATTTATTTAACTTCCCGAGCCCCTGGAAGCATGAAAATCACTTTAAACATACTAATTTTAGCTCTAACACTGATGATCCACCTACAAATGTGAACTGACGTTCAAAAATAAAACATTTGAAAACGGACCATTTTCCACATTTCGGAAGCATGACGTAATGGGGGGGTGTTATCTCTTTTGTCGAAAATCAGCCGTTTTTGCTCGAACATTAAATGCCTCCAAATGGTATTTAATTAACTTCCCTGGGTGAAGAAACCCTTTTTGAGAATTCAGAGTGAGTAAATTGGCCATTTTCATGCACTTTTAACCATTCCATAAATCTTGTGTTTAGGGCCCCTGGAAGCATGAAAATCACTTTAAACATGCTAATTTTAGCTCTAACACTGATGATCCACCTACAAATGTGAACTGACGTTCAAAAATAAAACATTTGAAAACGGACCATTTTCCACATTTCTGAAGCATGACGTAATGGGGGGGGTGTTATCTCTTTTGTCGAAAATCAGCCGTTTTTGCTCGAACATTAAATGCCTCCAAATGGTATTTAATTAACTTCCCGGGGTGACGAAACCCTTTTCGAGAACTCAGAGTGAGTAAATTGGCCATTTTCATGCACTTTTAACCATTCCATAAATCTTGTGTTTAGGGCCCCTGGAAGCATGAAAATCACTTTAAACATGCCAATGTTAGCTCTAACACTGATGATCCACCTACAAATGTGAACTGACGTTCAAAAATCAAACATTTGAAAACGGACCATTTTCCACATTTCTGAAGCATGACGTAATGGGGGGGTGTTATCTCTTTTGTCGAAAATCAGCCGTTTTTGCTTGAACATTAAATGCCTCCAAATAGTATTTAATTCTCTTCCCGAGCCCCTGGAAGCATGAAAATCACTTTAAACATGCTAATTTTAGCTCTAACACTGATGATCCACCTACAAATGTGAACTGACGTTCAAAAATAAAACATTTGAAAACGGACCATTTTCCACATTTCTGAAGCATGACGTAATGGGGGGGTGTTATCTCTTTTGTCGAAAATCAGCCGTTTTTGCTCGAACATTAAATGCCTCCAAATGGTATTTAATTAACTTCCCGGGGTGAAGAAACCCTTTTTGAGAACTCAGAGTGAGTAAATTGGCCATTTTCATGCACTTTTAACCATTCCATAAATCTTGTGTTTAGGGCCCCTGGAAGCATGAAAATCACTTTAAACATGCCAATGTTAGCTCTAACACTGATGATCCACCTACAAATGTGAACTGACGTTCAAAAATCAAACATTTGAAAACGGACCATTTTCCACATTTCTGAAGCATGACGTAATGGGGGGGTGTTATCTCTTTTGTCGAAAATCAGCCGTTTTTGCTTGAACATTAAATGCCTCCAAATAGTATTTAATTCACTTCCCGAGCCCCTGGAAGCATGAAAATCACTTTAAACATGCTAATTTTAGCTCTAACACTGATGATCCACCTACAAATGTGAACTGACGTTCAAAAATAAAACATTTGAAAACGGACCATTTTCCACATTTCTGAAGCATGACGTAATGGGGGGGTGTTATCTCTTTTGTCGAAAATTAGCCGTTTTTGCTCGAACATTAAATGCCTCCAAATGGTATTTAATTAACTTCCCGGGGTGAAGAAACCCTTTTTGAGAACTCAGAGTGAGTAAATTGGCCATTTTCATGCACTTTTAACCATTCCATAAATCTTGTGTTTAGGGCCCCTAGAAGCATGAAAATCACTTTAAACATGCCAATGTTAGCTCTAACACTGATGATCCGCCTATAAATGTGAACTGACGTTCAAAAATAAAACATTTGAAAACAGACCATTTTCCACATTTCTGAAGCATGACGTAATGGGGGGTGTTATCTCTTTTGTCGAAAATCAGCCATTTTTGCTCGAACATTAAATGCCTCCAAATGGTATTTAATTAACTTCCCGAGCCCCTGGAAGCATGAAAATCACTTGAAACATCCTAATTTTAGCTCTAACACTGATGATCCACCTACAAATGTGAACTGACGTTCAAAAATAAAACATTTGAAAACGGACCATTTTCCACATTTCTGAAGCATGACGTAATGGGGGGGGTGTTATCTCTTTTGTCGAAAATCAGCCGTTTTTGCTTGAACATTAAATGCCTTCAAATAGTATTTAATTCACTTCCCGAGCCCCTGGAAGCATGAAAATCACTTTAAACATGCTAATTTGAGCTCTAACACTGATGATCCACCTACAAATGTGAACTGACGTTCAGAAATGAAACATTTGAAAACGGACCATTTTCCACATTTCTGAAGCATGACGTAATGGGGGGGTGTTATCTCTTTTGTCGAAAATCAGCCGTTTTTGCTCGAACATTAAATGCCTCCAAATGGTATTTAATTAACTTCCCGGGGTGAAGAAACCCTTTTTGAGAACTCAGAGTGAGTAAATTGGCCATTTTCATGCACTTTTAACCATTCCATAAATCTTGTGTTTAGGGCCCCTGGAAGCATGAAAATCACTTTAAACATGCCAATGTTAGCTCTAACACTGATGATCCACCTATAAATGTGAACTGACGTTCAAAAATAAAACATTTGAAAACGGACCATTTTCCACATTTCTGAAGCATGACGTAATGGGGGGGTGTTATCTCTTTTGTCGAAAATCAGCCGTTTTTGCTTGAACATTAAATGCCTCCAAATAGTATTTAATTCACTTTCCGAGCCCCTGGAAGCATGAAAATCACTTTAAACATGCTAATTTGAGCTCTAACACTGATGATCCACCTACAAATGTGAACTGACGTTCAAAAATAAAACATTTGAAAACGGACCATTTTCCACATTTCTGAAGCATGACGTAATGGGGGGGTGTTATCTCTTTTGTCGAAAATCAGCCGTTTTTGCTCGAACATTAAATGCCTCCAAATGGTATTTATTTAACTTCCCGAGCCCCTGGAAGCATGAAAATCACTTTAAACATGCTAATTTTAGCTCTAACACTGATGATCCACCTACAAATGTGAACTGACGTTCAAAAATAAAACATTTGAAAACGGACCATTTTCCACATTTCTGAAGCATGACGTAATGGGGGGTGTTATCTCTTTTGTCGAAAATCAGCCGTTTTTGCTCGAACATTAAATGCCTCCAAATGGTATTTATTTAACTTCCCGAGCCCCTGGAAGCATGAAAATCACTTTAAACATACTAATTTTAGCTCTAACACTGATGATCCACCTACAAATGTGAACTGACGTTCAAAAATAAAACATTTGAAAACGGACCATTTTCCACATTTCGGAAGCATGACGTAATGGGGGGGTGTTATCTCTTTTGTCGAAAATCAGCCGTTTTTGCTCGAACATTAAATGCCTCCAAATGGTATTTAATTAACTTCCCTGGGTGAAGAAACCCTTTTTGAGAACTCAGAGTGAGTAAATTGGCCATTTTCATGCACTTTTAACCATTCCATAAATCTTGTGTTTAGGGCCCCTGGAAGCATGAAAATCACTTTAAACATGCTAATTTTAGCTCTAACACTGATGATCCACCTACAAATGTGAACTGACGTTCAAAAATAAAACATTTGAAAACGGACCATTTTCCACATTTCTGAAGCATGACGTAATGGGGGGGGGTGTTATCTCTTTTGTCGAAAATCAGCCGTTTTTGCTCGAACATTAAATGCCTCCAAATGGTATTTAATTAACTTCCCGGGGTGACGAAACCCTTTTTGAGAACTCAGAGTGAGTAAATTGGCCATTTTCATGCACTTTTAACCATTCCATAAATCTTGTGTTTAGGGCCCCTGGAAGCATGAAAATCACTTTAAACATGCCAATGTTAGCTCTAACACTGATGATCCACCTACAAATGTGAACTGACGTTCAAAAATCAAACATTTGAAAACTGACCATTTTCCACATTTCTGAAGCATGACGTAATGGGGGGGTGTTATCTCTTTTGTCGAAAATCAGCCGTTTTTGCTTGAACATTAAATGCCTCCAAATAGTATTTAATTCACTTTCCGAGCCCCTGGAAGCATGAAAATCACTTTAAACATGCTAATTTGAGCTCTAACACTGATGATCCACCTACAAATGTGAACTGACGTTCAAAAATAAAACATTTGAAAACGGACCATTTTCCACATTTCTGAAGCATGACGTAATGGGGGGTGTTTTCTCTTTTGTCGAAAATCAGCCGTTTTTGCTCGAACATTAAATGCCTCCAAATGGTATTTATTTAACTTCCCGAGCCCCTGGAAGCATGAAAATCACTTTAAACATGCTAATTTTAGCTCTAACACTGATGATCCACCTACAAATGTGAACTGACGTTCAAAAATAAAACATTTGAAAACGGACCATTTTCCACATTTCTGAAGCATGACGTAATGGGGGGTGTTATCTCTTTTGTCAAAAATCAGCCGTTTTTGCTCGAACATTAAATGCCTCCAAATGGTATTTATTTAACTTCCCGAGCCCCTGGAAGCATGAAAATCACTTTAAACATACTAATTTTAGCTCTAACACTGATGATCCACCTACAAATGTGAACTGACGTTCAAAAATAAAACATTTGAAAACGGACCATTTTCCACATTTCGGAAGCATGACGTAATGGGGGGGTGTTATCTCTTTTGTCGAAAATCAGCCGTTTTTGCTCGAACATTAAATGCCTCCAAATGGTATTTAATTAACTTCCCTGGGTGAAGAAACCCTTTTTGAGAATTCAGAGTGAGTAAATTGGCCATTTTCATGCACTTTTAACCATTCCATAAATCTTGTGTTTAGGGCCCCTGGAAGCATGAAAATCACTTTAAACATGCTAATTTTAGCTCTAACACTGATGATCCACCTACAAATGTGAACTGACGTTCAAAAATAAAACATTTGAAAACGGACCATTTTCCACATTTCTGAAGCATGACGTAATGGGGGGGGTGTTATCTCTTTTGTCGAAAATCAGCCGTTTTTGCTCGAACATTAAATGCCTCCAAATGGTATTTAATTAACTTCCCGGGGTGACGAAACCCTTTTCGAGAACTCAGAGTGAGTAAATTGGCCATTTTCATGCACTTTTAACCATTCCATAAATCTTGTGTTTAGGGCCCCTGGAAGCATGAAAATCACTTTAAACATGCCAATGTTAGCTCTAACACTGATGATCCACCTACAAATGTGAACTGACGTTCAAAAATCAAACATTTGAAAACGGACCATTTTCCACATTTCTGAAGCATGACGTAATGGGGGGGTGTTATCTCTTTTGTCGAAAATCAGCCGTTTTTGCTTGAACATTAAATGCCTCCAAATAGTATTTAATTCTCTTCCCGAGCCCCTGGAAGCATGAAAATCACTTTAAACATGCTAATTTTAGCTCTAACACTGATGATCCACCTACAAATGTGAACTGACGTTCAAAAATAAAACATTTGAAAACGGACCATTTTCCACATTTCTGAAGCATGACGTAATGGGGGGGTGTTATCTCTTTTGTCGAAAATCAGCCGTTTTTGCTCGAACATTAAATGCCTCCAAATGGTATTTAATTAACTTCCCGGGGTGAAGAAACCCTTTTTGAGAACTCAGAGTGAGTAAATTGGCCATTTTCATGCACTTTTAACCATTCCATAAATCTTGTGTTTAGGGCCCCTGGAAGCATGAAAATCACTTTAAACATGCCAATGTTAGCTCTAACACTGATGATCCACCTACAAATGTGAACTGACGTTCAAAAATCAAACATTTGAAAACGGACCATTTTCCACATTTCTGAAGCATGACGTAATGGGGGGGTGTTATCTCTTTTGTCGAAAATCAGCCGTTTTTGCTTGAACATTAAATGCCTCCAAATAGTATTTAATTCACTTCCCGAGCCCCTGGAAGCATGAAAATCACTTTAAACATGCTAATTTTAGCTCTAACACTGATGATCCACCTACAAATGTGAACTGACGTTCAAAAATAAAACATTTGAAAACGGACCATTTTCCACATTTCTGAAGCATGACGTAATGGGGGGGTGTTATCTCTTTTGTCGAAAATTAGCCGTTTTTGCTCGAACATTAAATGCCTCCAAATGGTATTTAATTAACTTCCCGGGGTGAAGAAACCCTTTTTGAGAACTCAGAGTGAGTAAATTGGCCATTTTCATGCACTTTTAACCATTCCATAAATCTTGTGTTTAGGGCCCCTAGAAGCATGAAAATCACTTTAAACATGCCAATGTTAGCTCTAACACTGATGATCCGCCTATAAATGTGAACTGACGTTCAAAAATAAAACATTTGAAAACAGACCATTTTCCACATTTCTGAAGCATGACGTAATGGGGGGTGTTATCTCTTTTGTCGAAAATCAGCCATTTTTGCTCGAACATTAAATGCCTCCAAATGGTATTTAATTAACTTCCCGAGCCCCTGGAAGCATGAAAATCACTTGAAACATCCTAATTTTAGCTCTAACACTGATGATCCACCTACAAATGTGAACTGACGTTCAAAAATAAAACATTTGAAAACGGACCATTTTCCACATTTCTGAAGCATGACGTAATGGGGGGGGTGTTATCTCTTTTGTCGAAAATCAGCCGTTTTTGCTTGAACATTAAATGCCTTCAAATAGTATTTAATTCACTTCCCGAGCCCCTGGAAGCATGAAAATCACTTTAAACATGCTAATTTGAGCTCTAACACTGATGATCCACCTACAAATGTGAACTGACGTTCAGAAATGAAACATTTGAAAACGGACCATTTTCCACATTTCTGAAGCATGACGTAATGGGGGGGTGTTATCTCTTTTGTCGAAAATCAGCCGTTTTTGCTCGAACATTAAATGCCTCCAAATGGTATTTAATTAACTTCCCGGGGTGAAGAAACCCTTTTTGAGAACTCAGAGTGAGTAAATTGGCCATTTTCATGCACTTTTAACCATTCCATAAATCTTGTGTTTAGGGCCCCTGGAAGCATGAAAATCACTTTAAACATGCCAATGTTAGCTCTAACACTGATGATCCACCTATAAATGTGAACTGACGTTCAAAAATAAAACATTTGAAAACGGACCATTTTCCACATTTCTGAAGCATGACGTAATGGGGGGGTGTTATCTCTTTTGTCGAAAATCAGCCGTTTTTGCTTGAACATTAAATGCCTCCAAATAGTATTTAATTCACTTTCCGAGCCCCTGGAAGCATGAAAATCACTTTAAACATGCTAATTTGAGCTCTAACACTGATGATCCACCTACAAATGTGAACTGACGTTCAAAAATAAAACATTTGAAAACGGACCATTTTCCACATTTCTGAAGCATGACGTAATGGGGGGGTGTTATCTCTTTTGTCGAAAATCAGCCGTTTTTGCTCGAACATTAAATGCCTCCAAATGGTATTTATTTAACTTCCCGAGCCCCTGGAAGCATGAAAATCACTTTAAACATGCTAATTTTAGCTCTAACACTGATGATCCACCTACAAATGTGAACTGACGTTCAAAAATAAAACATTTGAAAACGGACCATTTTCCACATTTCTGAAGCATGACGTAATGGGGGGTGTTATCTCTTTTGTCGAAAATCAGCCGTTTTTGCTCGAACATTAAATGCCTCCAAATGGTATTTATTTAACTTCCCGAGCCCCTGGAAGCATGAAAATCACTTTAAACATACTAATTTTAGCTCTAACACTGATGATCCACCTACAAATGTGAACTGACGTTCAAAAATAAAACATTTGAAAACGGACCATTTTCCACATTTCGGAAGCATGACGTAATGGGGGGGTGTTATCTCTTTTGTCGAAAATCAGCCGTTTTTGCTCGAACATTAAATGCCTCCAAATGGTATTTAATTAACTTCCCTGGGTGAAGAAACCCTTTTTGAGAACTCAGAGTGAGTAAATTGGCCATTTTCATGCACTTTTAACCATTCCATAAATCTTGTGTTTAGGGCCCCTGGAAGCATGAAAATCACTTTAAACATGCTAATTTTAGCTCTAACACTGATGATCCACCTACAAATGTGAACTGACGTTCAAAAATAAAACATTTGAAAACGGACCATTTTCCACATTTCTGAAGCATGACGTAATGGGGGGGGGTGTTATCTCTTTTGTCGAAAATCAGCCGTTTTTGCTCGAACATTAAATGCCTCCAAATGGTATTTAATTAACTTCCCGGGGTGACGAAACCCTTTTTGAGAACTCAGAGTGAGTAAATTGGCCATTTTCATGCACTTTTAACCATTCCATAAATCTTGTGTTTAGGGCCCCTGGAAGCATGAAAATCACTTTAAACATGCCAATGTTAGCTCTAACACTGATGATCCACCTACAAATGTGAACTGACGTTCAAAAATCAAACATTTGAAAACTGACCATTTTCCACATTTCTGAAGCATGACGTAATGGGGGGGTGTTATCTCTTTTGTCGAAAATCAGCCGTTTTTGCTTGAACATTAAATGCCTCCAAATAGTATTTAATTCACTTTCCGAGCCCCTGGAAGCATGAAAATCACTTTAAACATGCTAATTTGAGCTCTAACACTGATGATCCACCTACAAATGTGAACTGACGTTCAAAAATAAAACATTTGAAAACGGACCATTTTCCACATTTCTGAAGCATGACGTAATGGGGGGTGTTTTCTCTTTTGTCGAAAATCAGCCGTTTTTGCTCGAACATTAAATGCCTCCAAATGGTATTTATTTAACTTCCCGAGCCCCTGGAAGCATGAAAATCACTTTAAACATGCTAATTTTAGCTCTAACACTGATGATCCACCTACAAATGTGAACTGACGTTCAAAAATAAAACATTTGAAAACGGACCATTTTCCACATTTCTGAAGCATGACGTAATGGGGGGTGTTATCTCTTTTGTCAAAAATCAGCCGTTTTTGCTCGAACATTAAATGCCTCCAAATGGTATTTATTTAACTTCCCGAGCCCCTGGAAGCATGAAAATCACTTTAAACATACTAATTTTAGCTCTAACACTGATGATCCACCTACAAATGTGAACTGACGTTCAAAAATAAAACATTTGAAAACGGACCATTTTCCACATTTCGGAAGCATGACGTAATGGGGGGGTGTTATCTCTTTTGTCGAAAATCAGCCGTTTTTGCTCGAACATTAAATGCCTCCAAATGGTATTTAATTAACTTCCCTGGGTGAAGAAACCCTTTTTGAGAACTCAGAGTGAGTAAATTGGCCATTTTCATGCACTTTTAACCATTCCATAAATCTTGTGTTTAGGGCCCCTGGAAGCATGAAAATCACTTTAAACATGCTAATTTTAGCTCTAACACTGATGATCCACCTACAAATGTGAACTGACGTTCAAAAATAAAACATTTGAAAACGGACCATTTTCCACATTTCTGAAGCATGACGTAATGGGGGGGTGTTATCTCTTTTGTCGAAAATCAGCCGTTTTTGCTCGAACATTAAATGCCTCCAAATGGTATTTAATTAACTTCCCGGGGTGACGAAACCCTTTTTGAGAACTCAGAGTGAGTAAATTGGCCATTTTCATGCACTTTTAACCATTCCATAAATCTTGTGTTTAGGGCCCCTGGAAGCATGAAAATCACTTTAAACATGCCAATGTTAGCTCTAACACTGATGATCCACCTACAAATGTGAACTGACGTTCAAAAATCAAACATTTGAAAACGGACCATTTTCCACATTTCTGAAGCATGACGTAATGGGGGGGTGTTATCTCTTTTGTCGAAAATCAGCCGTTTTTGCTTGAACATTAAATGCCTCCAAATAGTATTTAATTCTCTTCCCGAGCCCCTGGAAGCATGAAAATCACTTTAAACATGCTAATTTTAGCTCTAACACTGATGATCCACCTACAAATGTGAACTGACGTTCAAAAATAAAACATTTGAAAACGGACCATTTTCCACATTTCTGAAGCATGACGTAATGGGGGGGTGTTATCTCTTTTGTCGAAAATCAGCCGTTTTTGCTCGAACATTAAATGCCTCCAAATGGTATTTAATTAACTTTCCGGGGTGAAGAAACCCTTTTTGAGAACTCAGAGTGAGTAAATTGGCCATTTTCATGCACTTTTAACCATTCCATAAATCTTGTGTTTAGGGCCCCTGGAAGCATGAAAATCACTTTAAACATGCCAATGTTAGCTCTAACACTGATGATCCACCTACAAATGTGAACTGACGTTCAAAAATCAAACATTTGAAAACGGACCATTTTCCACATTTCTGAAGCATGACGTAATGGGGGGGTGTTATCTCTTTTGTCGAAAATCAGCCTAATTGCTTGAACATTAAATGCCTCCAAATAGTATTTAATTCACTTCCCGAGCCCCTGGAAGCATGAAAATCACTTTAAACATGCTAATTTTAGCTCTAACACTGATGATCCACCTACAAATGTGAACTGACGTTCAAAAATCAAACATTTGAAAACGGACCATTTTCCACATTTCTGAAGCATGACGTAATGGGGGGGTGTTATCTCTTCTGTCGAAAATCAGCCTAATTGCTTGAACATTAAATGACTCCAAATAGTATTTAATTCACTTCCCGAGCCCCTGGAAGCATGAAAATCACTTTAAACATGCCAATGTTAGCTCTAACACTGATGATCCACCTATAAATGTGAACTGACGTTCAAAAATAAAACATTTGAAAACGGACCATTTTCCACATTTCTGAAGCATGACGTAATGGGGGGGGTGTTATCTCTTTTGTCGAAAATCAGCCGTTTTTGCTTGAACATTAAATGCCTTCAAATAGTATTTAATTCACTTCCCGAGCCCCTGGAAGCATGAAAATCACTTTAAACATGCTAATTTGAGCTCTAACACTGATGATCCACCTACAAATGTGAACTGACGTTCAGAAATGAAAAATTTGAAAATGGACCATTTTCCACATTTCTGAAGCATGACGTAATGGGGGGGTGTTATCTCTTTTGTCGAAAATCAGCCGTTTTTGCTCGAACATTAAATGCCTCCAAATAGTATTTAATTCACTTCCCGAGCCCCTGGAAGCATGAAAATCACTTTAAACATGCTAATTTTAGCTCTAACACTGATGATCCACCTACAAATGTGAACTGACGTTCAAAAATAAAACATTTGAAAACGGACCATTTTCCACATTTCTGAAGCATGACGTAATGGGGGGGTGTTATCTCTTTTGTCGAAAATCAGCCGTTTTTGCTCGAACATTAAATGCCTCAAAATGGTATTTAATTAACTTCCTGGGGTGAAGAAACCCTTTTTGAGAACTCAGAGTGAGTAAATTGGCCATTTTCATGCACTTTTAACCATTCCATAAATCTTGTGTTTAGGGCCCCTAGAAGCATGAAAATCACTTTAAACATGCCAATGTTAGCTCTAACACTGATGATCCACCTATAAATGTGAACTGACGTTCAAAAATAAAACATTTGAAAACGGACCATTTTCCACATTTCTGAAGCATGACGTAATGGGGGGTGTTATCTCTTTTGTCGAAAATCAGCCATTTTTGCTCGAACATTAAATGCCTCCAAATGGTATTTAATTAACTTCCCGAGCCCCTGGAAGCATGAAAATCACTTTAAACATCCTAATTTTAGCTCTAACACTGATGATCCACCTACAAATGTGAACTGACGTTCAAAAATAAAAGATTTGAAAACGGACCATTTTCCACATTTCTGAAGCATGACGTAATGGGGGGGGTGTTATCTTTTTTGTCGAAAATCAGCCGTTTTTGCTTGAACATTAAATGCCTTCAAATAGTATTTAATTCACTTCCCGAGCCCCTGGAAGCATGAAAATCACTTTAAACATGCTAATTTGAGCTCTAACACTGATGATCCACCTACAAATGTGAACTGACGTTCAGAAATGAAACATTTGAAAACGGACCATTTTCCACATTTCTGAAGCATGACGTAATGGGGGGGTGTTATCTCTTTTGTCGAAAATCAGCCGTTTTTGCTCGAACGTTAAATGCCTCCAAATGGTATTTAATTAACTTCCCGGGGTGAAGAAACCCTTTTTGAGAACTCAGAGTGAGTAAATTGGCCATTTTCATGCACTTTTAACCATTCCATAAATCTTGTGTTTAGGGCCCCTGGAAGCATGAAAATCACTTTAAACATGCCAATGTTAGCTCTAACACTGATGATCCACCTATAAATGTGAACTGACGTTCAAAAATAAAACATTTGAAAACGGACCATTTTCCACATTTCTGAAGCATGACGTAATGGGGGGGTGTTATCTCTTTTGTCGAAAATCAGCCGTTTTTGCTTGAACATTAAATGCCTCCAAATAGTATTTAATTCACTTTCCGAGCCCCTGGAAGCATGAAAATCACTTTAAACATGCTAATTTGAGCTCTAACACTGATGATCCACCTACAAATGTGAACTGACGTTCAAAAATAAAACATTTGAAAACGGACCATTTTCCACATTTCTGAAGCATGACGTAATGGGGGGGTGTTATCTCTTTTGTCGAAAATCAGCTGTTTTTGCTCGAACATTAAATGCCTCCAAATGGTATTTATTTAACTTCCCAAGCCCCTGGAAGCATGAAAATCACTTTAAACATGCTAATTTTAGCTCTAACACTGATGATCCACCTACAAATGTGAACTGACGTTCAAAAATAAAACATTTGAAAACGGACCATTTTCCACATTTCTGAAGCATGACGTAATGGGGGGTGTTATCTCTTTTGTCGAAAATCAGCCGTTTTTGCTCGAACATTAAATGCCTCCAAATGGTATTTATTTAACTTCCCGAGCCCCTGGAAGCATGAAAATCACTTTAAACATACTAATTTTAGCTCTAACACTGATGATCCACCTACAAATGTGAACTGACGTTCAAAAATAAAACATTTGAAAACGGACCATTTTCCACATTTCGGAAGCATGACGTAATGGGGGGGTGTTATCTCTTTTGTCGAAAATCAGCCGTTTTTGCTCGAACATTAAATGCCTCCAAATGGTATTTAATTAACTTCCCTGGGTGAAGAAACCCTTTTTGGGAACTCAGAGTGAGTAAATTGGCCATTTTCATGCACTTTTACCCATTCCATAAATCTTGTGTTTAGGGCCCCTGGAAGCATGAAAATCACTTTAAAAATGCTAATTTTAGCTCTAACACTGATGATCCACCTACAAATGTGAACTGACGTTCAAAAATAAAACATTTGAAAACGGACCATTTTCCACATTTCTGAAGCATGACGTAATGGGGGGGGTGTTATCTCTTTTGTCGAAAATCAGCCGTTTTTGCTCGAACATTAAATGCCTCCAAATGGTATTTAATTAACTTCCCGGGGTGACGAAACCCTTTTTGAGAACTCAGAGTGAGTAAATTGGCCATT
Organism: Lissotriton vulgaris; assembly: GCF_964263255.1. Lineage (NCBI taxonomy): Eukaryota > Metazoa > Chordata > Amphibia > Caudata > Salamandridae > Lissotriton > Lissotriton vulgaris. The sequence goes on along the minus strand of NW_028242725.1, from coordinate 69,261 downwards.
TTCATGCACTTTTAACCATTCCATAAATCTTGTGTTTAGGGCCCCTGGAAGCATGAAAATCACTTTAAACATGCCAATGTTAGCTCTAACACTGATGATCCACCTACAAATGTGAACTGACGTTCAAAATTCAAACATTTGAAAACGGACCATTTTCCACATTTCTGAAGCATGACGTAATGGGGGGGTGTTATCTCTTTTGTCGAAAATCAGCCGTTTTTGCTTGAACATTAAACGCCTCCAAATAGTATTTAATTCTCTTCCCGAGCCCCTGGAAGCATGAAAATCACTTTAAACATGCTAATTTTAGCTCTAACACTGATGATCCACCTACAAATGTGAACTGACGTTCAAAAATAAAACATTTGAAAACGGACCATTTTCCACATTTCTGAAGCATGACGTAATGGGGGGGGTGTTATCTCTTTTGTCGAAAATCAGCCGTTTTTGCTCGAACATTAAATGCCTCCAAATGGTATTTAATTAACTTCCCGGGGTGAAGAAACCCTTTTTGAGAACTCAGAGTGAGTAAATTGGCCATTTTCATGCACTTTTAACCATTCCATAAATCTTGTGTTTAGGGCCCCTGGAAGCATGAAAATCACTTTAAACATGCCAATGTTAGCTCTAACACTGATGATCCACCTACAAATGTGAACTGACGTTCAAAAATCAAACATTTGAAAACGGACCATTTTCCACATTTCTGAAGCATGACGTAATGGGGGGGTGTTATCTCTTTTGTCGAAAATCAGCCGTTTTTGCTTGAACATTAAATGCCTCCAAATAGTATTTAATTCACTTCCCGAGCCCCTGGAAGCATGAAAATCACTTTAAACATGCTAATTTTAGCTCTAACACTGATGATCCACCTACAAATGTGAACTGACGTTCAAAAATAAAATATTTGAAAACGGACCATTTTCCACATTTCTGAAGCATGACGTAATGGGGGGGTGTTATCTCTTTTGTCGAAAATCAGCCGTTTTTGCTCGAACATTAAATGCCTCCAAATGGTATTTAATTAACTTCCCGGGGTGAAGAAACCCTTTTTGAGAACTCAGAGTGAGTAAATTGGCCATTTTCATGCACTTTTAACCATTCCATAAATCTTGTGTTTAGGGCCCCTAGAAGCATGAAAATCACTTTAAACATGCCAATGTTAGCTCTAACACTGATGATCCACCTATAAATGTGAACTGACGTTCAAAAATAAAACATTTGAAAACGGACCATTTTCCACATTTCTGAAGCATGACGTAATGGGGGGGGTGTTATCTCTTTTGTCGAAAATCAGCCGTTTTTGCTTGAACATTAAATGCCTTCAAATAGTATTTAATTCACTTCCCGAGCCCCTGGAAGCATGAAAATCACTTTAAACATGCTAATTTGAGCTCTAACACTGATGATCCACCTACAAATGTGAACTGACGTTCAGAAATGAAACATTTGAAAACGGACCATTTTCCACATTTCTGAAGCATGACGTAATGGGGGGGTGTTATCTCTTTTGTCGAAAATCAGCCGTTTTTGCTCGAACATTAAATGCCTCCAAATGGTATTTAATTAACTTCCCGGGGTGAAGAAACCCTTTTTGAGAACTCAGAGTGAGTAAATTGGCCATTTTCATGCACTTTTAACCATTCCATAAATCTTGTGTTTAGGGCCCCTGGAAGCATGAAAATCACTTTAAACATGCCAATGTTAGCTCTAACACTGATGATCCACCTATAAATGTGAACTGACGTTCAAAAATAAAACATTTGAAAACGGACCATTTTCCACATTTCTGAAGCATGACGTAATGGGGGGGTGTTATCTCTTTTGTCGAAAATCAGCCGTTTTTGCTTGAACATTAAATGCCTCCAAATAGTATTTAATTCACTTTCCGAGCCCCTGGAAGCATGAAAATCACTTTAAACATGCTAATTTGAGCTCTAACACTGATGATCCACCTACAAATGTGAACTGACGTTCAAAAATAAAACATTTGAAAACGGACCATTTTCCACATTTCTGAAGCATGACGTAATGGGGGGGTGTTATCTCTTTTGTCGAAAATCAGCCGTTTTTGCTCGAACATTAAATGCCTCCAAATGGTATTTATTTAACTTCCCGAGCCCCTGGAAGCATGAAAATCACTTTAAACATGCTAATTTTAGCTCTAACACTGATGATCCACCTACAAATGTGAACTGACGTTCAAAAATAAAACATTTGAAAACGGACCATTTTCCACATTTCTGAAGCATGACGTAATGGGGGGTGTTATCTCTTTTGTCGAAAATCAGCCGTTTTTGCTCGAACATTAAATGCCTCCAAATGGTATTTATTTAACTTCCCGAGCCCCTGGAAGCATGAAAATCACTTTAAACATACTAATTTTAGCTCTAACACTGATGATCCACCTACAAATGTGAACTGACGTTCAAAAATAAAACATTTGAAAACGGACCATTTTCCACATTTCGGAAGCATGACGTAATGGGGGGGTGTTATCTCTTTTGTCGAAAATCAGCCGTTTTTGCTCGAACATTAAATGCCTCCAAATGGTATTTAATTAACTTCCCTGGGTGAAGAAACCCTTTTTGAGAATTCAGAGTGAGTAAATTGGCCATTTTCATGCACTTTTAACCATTCCATAAATCTTGTGTTTAGGGCCCCTGGAAGCATGAAAATCACTTTAAACATGCTAATTTTAGCTCTAACACTGATGATCCACCTACAAATGTGAACTGACGTTCAAAAATAAAACATTTGAAAACGGACCATTTTCCACATTTCTGAAGCATGACGTAATGGGGGGGGTGTTATCTCTTTTGTCGAAAATCAGCCGTTTTTGCTCGAACATTAAATGCCTCCAAATGGTATTTAATTAACTTCCCGGGGTGACGAAACCCTTTTCGAGAACTCAGAGTGAGTAAATTGGCCATTTTCATGCACTTTTAACCATTCCATAAATCTTGTGTTTAGGGCCCCTGGAAGCATGAAAATCACTTTAAACATGCCAATGTTAGCTCTAACACTGATGATCCACCTACAAATGTGAACTGACGTTCAAAAATCAAACATTTGAAAACGGACCATTTTCCACATTTCTGAAGCATGACGTAATGGGGGGGTGTTATCTCTTTTGTCGAAAATCAGCCGTTTTTGCTTGAACATTAAATGCCTCCAAATAGTATTTAATTCTCTTCCCGAGCCCCTGGAAGCATGAAAATCACTTTAAACATGCTAATTTTAGCTCTAACACTGATGATCCACCTACAAATGTGAACTGACGTTCAAAAATAAAACATTTGAAAACGGACCATTTTCCACATTTCTGAAGCATGACGTAATGGGGGGGTGTTATCTCTTTTGTCGAAAATCAGCCGTTTTTGCTCGAACATTAAATGCCTCCAAATGGTATTTAATTAACTTCCCGGGGTGAAGAAACCCTTTTTGAGAACTCAGAGTGAGTAAATTGGCCATTTTCATGCACTTTTAACCATTCCATAAATCTTGTGTTTAGGGCCCCTGGAAGCATGAAAATCACTTTAAACATGCCAATGTTAGCTCTAACACTGATGATCCACCTACAAATGTGAACTGACGTTCAAAAATCAAACATTTGAAAACGGACCATTTTCCACATTTCTGAAGCATGACGTAATGGGGGGGTGTTATCTCTTTTGTCGAAAATCAGCCGTTTTTGCTTGAACATTAAATGCCTCCAAATAGTATTTAATTCACTTCCCGAGCCCCTGGAAGCATGAAAATCACTTTAAACATGCTAATTTTAGCTCTAACACTGATGATCCACCTACAAATGTGAACTGACGTTCAAAAATAAAACATTTGAAAACGGACCATTTTCCACATTTCTGAAGCATGACGTAATGGGGGGGTGTTATCTCTTTTGTCGAAAATTAGCCGTTTTTGCTCGAACATTAAATGCCTCCAAATGGTATTTAATTAACTTCCCGGGGTGAAGAAACCCTTTTTGAGAACTCAGAGTGAGTAAATTGGCCATTTTCATGCACTTTTAACCATTCCATAAATCTTGTGTTTAGGGCCCCTAGAAGCATGAAAATCACTTTAAACATGCCAATGTTAGCTCTAACACTGATGATCCACCTATAAATGTGAACTGACGTTCAAAAATAAAACATTTGAAAACGGACCATTTTCCACATTTCTGAAGCATGACGTAATGGGGGGTGTTATCTCTTTTGTCGAAAATCAGCCATTTTTGCTCGAACATTAAATGCCTCCAAATGGTATTTAATTAACTTCCCGAGCCCCTGGAAGCATGAAAATCACTTGAAACATCCTAATTTTAGCTCTAACACTGATGATCCACCTACAAATGTGAACTGACGTTCAAAAATAAAACATTTGAAAACGGACCATTTTCCACATTTCTGAAGCATGACGTAATGGGGGGGGTGTTATCTCTTTTGTCGAAAATCAGCCGTTTTTGCTTGAACATTAAATGCCTTCAAATAGTATTTAATTCACTTCCCGAGCCCCTGGAAGCATGAAAATCACTTTAAACATGCTAATTTGAGCTCTAACACTGATGATCCACCTACAAATGTGAACTGACGTTCAGAAATGAAACATTTGAAAACGGACCATTTTCCACATTTCTGAAGCATGACGTAATGGGGGGGTGTTATCTCTTTTGTCGAAAATCAGCCGTTTTTGCTCGAACATTAAATGCCTCCAAATGGTATTTAATTAACTTCCCGGGGTGAAGAAACCCTTTTTGAGAACTCAGAGTGAGTAAATTGGCCATTTTCATGCACTTTTAACCATTCCATAAATCTTGTGTTTAGGGCCCCTGGAAGCATGAAAATCACTTTAAACATGCCAATGTTAGCTCTAACACTGATGATCCACCTATAAATGTGAACTGACGTTCAAAAATAAAACATTTGAAAACGGACCATTTTCCACATTTCTGAAGCATGACGTAATGGGGGGGTGTTATCTCTTTTGTCGAAAATCAGCCGTTTTTGCTTGAACATTAAATGCCTCCAAATAGTATTTAATTCACTTTCCGAGCCCCTGGAAGCATGAAAATCACTTTAAACATGCTAATTTGAGCTCTAACACTGATGATCCACCTACAAATGTGAACTGACGTTCAAAAATAAAACATTTGAAAACGGACCATTTTCCACATTTCTGAAGCATGACGTAATGGGGGGGTGTTATCTCTTTTGTCGAAAATCAGCCGTTTTTGCTCGAACATTAAATGCCTCCAAATGGTATTTATTTAACTTCCCGAGCCCCTGGAAGCATGAAAATCACTTTAAACATGCTAATTTTAGCTCTAACACTGATGATCCACCTACAAATGTGAACTGACGTTCAAAAATAAAACATTTGAAAACGGACCATTTTCCACATTTCTGAAGCATGACGTAATGGGGGGTGTTATCTCTTTTGTCGAAAATCAGCCGTTTTTGCTCGAACATTAAATGCCTCCAAATGGTATTTATTTAACTTCCCGAGCCCCTGGAAGCATGAAAATCACTTTAAACATACTAATTTTAGCTCTAACACTGATGATCCACCTACAAATGTGAACTGACGTTCAAAAATAAAACATTTGAAAACGGACCATTTTCCACATTTCGGAAGCATGACGTAATGGGGGGGTGTTATCTCTTTTGTCGAAAATCAGCCGTTTTTGCTCGAACATTAAATGCCTCCAAATGGTATTTAATTAACTTCCCTGGGTGAAGAAACCCTTTTTGAGAACTCAGAGTGAGTAAATTGGCCATTTTCATGCACTTTTAACCATTCCATAAATCTTGTGTTTAGGGCCCCTGGAAGCATGAAAATCACTTTAAACATGCTAATTTTAGCTCTAACACTGATGATCCACCTACAAATGTGAACTGACGTTCAAAAATAAAACATTTGAAAACGGACCATTTTCCACATTTCTGAAGCATGACGTAATGGGGGGGGGTGTTATCTCTTTTGTCGAAAATCAGCCGTTTTTGCTCGAACATTAAATGCCTCCAAATGGTATTTAATTAACTTCCCGGGGTGACGAAACCCTTTTTGAGAACTCAGAGTGAGTAAATTGGCCATTTTCATGCACTTTTAACCATTCCATAAATCTTGTGTTTAGGGCCCCTGGAAGCATGAAAATCACTTTAAACATGCCAATGTTAGCTCTAACACTGATGATCCACCTACAAATGTGAACTGACGTTCAAAAATCAAACATTTGAAAACTGACCATTTTCCACATTTCTGAAGCATGACGTAATGGGGGGGTGTTATCTCTTTTGTCGAAAATCAGCCGTTTTTGCTTGAACATTAAATGCCTCCAAATAGTATTTAATTCACTTTCCGAGCCCCTGGAAGCATGAAAATCACTTTAAACATGCTAATTTGAGCTCTAACACTGATGATCCACCTACAAATGTGAACTGACGTTCAAAAATAAAACATTTGAAAACGGACCATTTTCCACATTTCTGAAGCATGACGTAATGGGGGGTGTTTTCTCTTTTGTCGAAAATCAGCCGTTTTTGCTCGAACATTAAATGCCTCCAAATGGTATTTATTTAACTTCCCGAGCCCCTGGAAGCATGAAAATCACTTTAAACATGCTAATTTTAGCTCTAACACTGATGATCCACCTACAAATGTGAACTGACGTTCAAAAATAAAACATTTGAAAACGGACCATTTTCCACATTTCTGAAGCATGACGTAAAGGGGGGTGTTATCTCTTTTGTCAAAAATCAGCCGTTTTTGCTCGAACATTAAATGCCTCCAAATGGTATTTATTTAACTTCCCGAGCCCCTGGAAGCATGAAAATCACTTTAAACATACTAATTTTAGCTCTAACACTGATGATCCACCTACAAATGTGAACTGACGTTCAAAAATAAAACATTTGAAAACGGACCATTTTCCACATTTCGGAAGCATGACGTAATGGGGGGGTGTTATCTCTTTTGTCGAAAATCAGCCGTTTTTGCTCGAACATTAAATGCCTCCAAATGGTATTTAATTAACTTCCCTGGGTGAAGAAACCCTTTTTGAGAACTCAGAGTGAGTAAATTGGCCATTTTCATGCACTTTTAACCATTCCATAAATCTTGTGTTTAGGGCCCCTGGAAGCATGAAAATCACTTTAAACATGCTAATTTTAGCTCTAACACTGATGATCCACCTACAAATGTGAACTGACGTTCAAAAATAAAACATTTGAAAACGGACCATTTTCCACATTTCTGAAGCATGACGTAATGGGGGGGGTGTTATCTCTTTTGTCGAAAATCAGCCGTTTTTGCTCGAACATTAAATGCCTCCAAATGGTATTTAATTAACTTCCCGGGGTGACGAAACCCTTTTTGAGAACTCAGAGTGAGTAAATTGGCCATTTTCATGCACTTTTAACCATTCCATAAATCTTGTGTTTAGGGCCCCTGGAAGCATGAAAATCACTTTAAACATGCCAATGTTAGCTCTAACACTGATGATCCACCTACAAATGTGAACTGACGTTCAAAAATCAAACATTTGAAAACGGACCATTTTCCACATTTCTGAAGCATGACGTAATGGGGGGGTGTTATCTCTTTTGTCGAAAATCAGCCGTTTTTGCTTGAACATTAAATGCCTCCAAATAGTATTTAATTCTCTTCCCGAGCCCCTGGAAGCATGAAAATCACTTTAAACATGCTAATTTTAGCTCTAACACTGATGATCCACCTACAAATGTGAACTGACGTTCAAAAATAAAACATTTGAAAACGGACCATTTTCCACATTTCTGAAGCATGACGTAATGGGGGGGTGTTATCTCTTTTGTCGAAAATCAGCCGTTTTTGCTCGAACATTAAATGCCTCCAAATGGTATTTAATTAACTTCCCGGGGTGAAGAAACCCTTTTTGAGAACTCAGAGTGAGTAAATTGGCCATTTTCATGCACTTTTAACCATTCCATAAATCTTGTGTTTAGGGCCCCTGGAAGCATGAAAATCACTTTAAACATGCCAATGTTAGCTCTAACACTGATGATCCACCTACAAATGTGAACTGACGTTCAAAAATCAAACATTTGAAAACGGACCATTTTCCACATTTCTGAAGCATGACGTAATGGGGGGGTGTTATCTCTTTTGTCGAAAATCAGCCTAATTGCTTGAACATTAAATGCCTCCAAATAGTATTTAATTCACTTCCCGAGCCCCTGGAAGCATGAAAATCACTTTAAACATGCTAATTTTAGCTCTAACACTGATGATCCACCTACAAATGTGAACTGACGTTCAAAAATCAAACATTTGAAAACGGACCATTTTCCACATTTCTGAAGCATGACGTAATGGGGGGGTGTTATCTCTTCTGTCGAAAATCAGCCTAATTGCTTGAACATTAAATGACTCCAAATAGTATTTAATTCACTTCCCGAGCCCCTGGAAGCATGAAAATCACTTTAAACATGCCAATGTTAGCTCTAACACTGATGATCCACCTATAAATGTGAACTGACGTTCAAAAATAAAACATTTGAAAACGGACCATTTTCCACATTTCTGAAGCATGACGTAATGGGGGGTGTTATCTCTTTTGTCGAAAATCAGCCATTTTTGCTCGAACATTAAATGCCTCCAAATGGTATTTAATTAACTTCCCGAGCCCCTGGAAGCATGAAAATCACTTTAAACATCCTAATTTTAGCTCTAACACTGATGATCCACCTACAAATGTGAACTGACGTTCAAAAATAAAACATTTGAAAACGGACCATTTTCCACATTTCTGAAGCATGACGTAATGGGGGGGGTGTTATCTCTTTTGTCGAAAATCAGCCGTTTTTGCTTGAACATTAAATGCCTTCAAATAGTATTTAATTCACTTCCCGAGCCCCTGGAAGCATGAAAATCACTTTAAACATGCTAATTTGAGCTCTAACACTGATGATCCACCTACAAATGTGAACTGACGTTCAGAAATGAAAAATTTGAAAATGGACCATTTTCCACATTTCTGAAGCATGACGTAATGGGGGGGTGTTATCTCTTTTGTCGAAAATCAGCCGTTTTTGCTCGAACATTAAATGCCTCCAAATGGTATTTAATTAACTTCCCGGGGTGAAGAAACCCTTTTTGAGAACTCAGAGTGAGAAATTGGCCATTTTCATGCACTTTTAACCATTCCATAAATCTTGTGTTTAGGGCCCCTGGAAGCATGAAAATCACTTTAAACATGCCAATGTTAGCTCTAACACTGATGATCCACCTATAAATGTGAACTGACGTTCAAAAATAAAACATTTGAAAACGGACCATTTCCCACATTTCTGAAGCATGACGTAATGGGGGGGTGTTATCTCTTTTGTCGAAAATCAGCCGTTTTTGCTTGAACATTAAATGCCTCCAAATAGTATTTAATTCACTTTCCGAGCCCCTGGAAGCATGAAAATCACTTTAAACATGCTAATTTGAGCTCTAACACTGATGATCCACCTACAAATGTGAACTGACGTTCAAAAATAAAACATTTGAAAACGGACCATTTTCCACATTTCTGAAGCATGACGTAATGGGGGGGTGTTATCTCTTTTGTCGAAAATCAGCCGTTTTTGCTCGAACATTAAATGCCTCCAAATGGTATTTATTTAACTTCCCGAGCCCCTGGAAGCATGAAAATCACTTTAAACATGCTAATTTTAGCTCTAACACTGATGATCCACCTACAAATGTGAACTGACGTTCAAAAATAAAACATTTGAAAACGGACCATTTTCCACATTTCTGAAGCATGACGTAATGGGGGGTGTTATCTCTTTTGTCGAAAATCAGCCGTTTTTGCTCGAACATTAAATGCCTCCAAATGGTATTTATTTAACTTCCCGAGCCCCTGGAAGCATGAAAATCACTTTAAACATACTAATTTTAGCTCTAACACTGATGATCCACCTACAAATGTGAACTGACGTTCAAAAATAAAACATTTGAAAACGGACCATTTTCCACATTTCTGAAGCATGACGTAATGGGGGGGGTGTTATCTCTTTTGTCGAAAATCAGCCGTTTTTGCTCGAACATTAAATGCCTCCAAATGGTATTTAATTAACTTCCCGGGGTGACGAAACCCTTTTCGAGAACTCAGAGTGAGTAAATTGGCCATTTTCATGCACTTTTAACCATTCCATAAATCTTGTGTTTAGGGCCCCTGGAAGCATGAAAATCACTTTAAACATGCTAATTTTAGCTCTAACACTGATGATCCACCTACAAATGTGAACTGACGTTCAAAAATAAAACATTTGAAAACGGACCATTTTCCACATTTCTGAAGCATGACGTAATGGGGGGGGTGTTATCTCTTTTGTCGAAAATCAGCCGTTTTTGCTCGAACATTAAATGCCTCCAAATGGTATTTAATTAACTTCCCGGGGTGACGAAACCCTTTTCGAGAACTCAGAGTGAGTAAATTGGCCATTTTCATGCACTTTTAACCATTCCATAAATCTTGTGTTTAGGGCCCCTGGAAGCATGAAAATCACTTTAAACATGCCAATGTTAGCTCTAACACTGATGATCCACCTACAAATGTGAACTGACGTTCAAAAATCAAACATTTGAAAACGGACCATTTTCCACATTTCTGAAGCATGACGTAATGGGGGGGTGTTATCTCTTTTGTCGAAAATCAGCCGTTTTTGCTTGAACATTAAATGCCTCCAAATAGTATTTAATTCTCTTCCCGAGCCCCTGGAAGCATGAAAATCACTTTAAACATGCTAATTTTAGCTCTAACACTGATGATCCACCTACAAATGTGAACTGACGTTCAAAAATAAAACATTTGAAAACGGACCATTTTCCACATTTCTGAAGCATGACGTAATGGGGGGGTGTTATCTCTTTTGTCGAAAATCAGCCGTTTTTGCTCGAACATTAAATGCCTCCAAATGGTATTTCATTAACTTCCCGGGGTGAAGAAACCCTTTTTGAGAACTCAGAGTGAGTAAATTGGCCATTTTCATGCACTTTTAACCATTCCATAAATCTTGTGTTTAGGGCCCCTGGAAGCATGAAAATCACTTTAAACATGCCAATGTTAGCTCTAACACTGATGATCCACCTACAAATGTGAACTGACGTTCAAAAATCAAACATTTGAAAACTGACCATTTTCCACATTTCTGAAGCATGACGTAATGGGGGGGTGTTATCTCTTTTGTCGAAAATCAGCCGTTTTTGCTTGAACATTAAATGCCTCCAAATAGTATTTAATTCACTTTCCGAGCCCCTGGAAGCATGAAAATCACTTTAAACATGCTAATTTGAGCTCTAACACTGATGATCCACCTACAAATGTGAACTGACGTTCAAAAATAAAACATTTGAAAACGGACCATTTTCCACATTTCTGAAGCATGACGTAATGGGGGGTGTTTTCTCTTTTGTCGAAAATCAGCCGTTTTTGCTCGAACATTAAATGCCTCCAAATGGTATTTATTTAACTTCCCGAGCCCCTGGAAGCATGAAAATCACTTTAAACATGCTAATTTTAGCTCTAACACTGATGATCCACCTACAAATGTGAACTGACGTTCAAAAATAAAACATTTGAAAACGGACCATTTTCCACATTTCTGAAGCATGACGTAAAGGGGGGTGTTATCTCTTTTGTCAAAAATCAGCCGTTTTTGCTCGAACATTAAATGCCTCCAAATGGTATTTATTTAACTTCCCGAGCCCCTGGAAGCATGAAAATCACTTTAAACATACTAATTTTAGCTCTAACACTGATGATCCACCTACAAATGTGAACTGACGTTCAAAAATAAAACATTTGAAAACGGACCATTTTCCACATTTCGGAAGCATGACGTAATGGGGGGGTGTTATCTCTTTTGTCGAAAATCAGCCGTTTTTGCTCGAACATTAAATGCCTCCAAATGGTATTTAATTAACTTCCCTGGGTGAAGAAACCCTTTTTGAGAACTCAGAGTGAGTAAATTGGCCATTTTCATGCACTTTTAACCATTCCATAAATCTTGTGTTTAGGGCCCCTGGAAGCATGAAAATCACTTTAAACATGCTAATTTTAGCTCTAACACTGATGATCCACCTACAAATGTGAACTGACGTTCAAAAATAAAACATTTGAAAACGGACCATTTTCCACATTTCTGAAGCATGACGTAATGGGGGGGGTGTTATCTCTTTTGTCGAAAATCAGCCGTTTTTGCTCGAACATTAAATGCCTCCAAATGGTATTTAATTAACTTCCCGAGGTGACGAAACCCTTTTTGAGAACTCAGAGTGAGTAAATTGGCCATTTTCATGCACTTTTAACCATTCCATAAATCTTGTGTTTAGGGCCCCTGGAAGCATGAAAATCACTTTAAACATGCCAATGTTAGCTCTAACACTGATGATCCACCTACAAATGTGAACTGACGTTCAAAAATCAAACATTTGAAAACGGACCATTTTCCACATTTCTGAAGCATGACGTAATGGGGGGGTGTTATCTCTTTTGTCGAAAATCAGCCGTTTTTGCTTGAACATTAAATGCCTCCAAATAGTATTTAATTCTCTTCCCGAGCCCCTGGAAGCATGAAAATCACTTTAAACATGCTAATTTTAGCTCTAACACTGATGATCCACCTACAAATGTGAACTGACGTTCAAAAATAAAACATTTGAAAACGGACCATTTTCCACATTTCTGAAGCATGACGTAATGGGGGGGTGTTATCTCTTTTGTCGAAAATCAGCCGTTTTTGCTCGAACATTAAATGCCTCCAAATGGTATTTAATTAACTTCCCGGGGTGAAGAAACCCTTTTTGAGAACTCAGAGTGAGTAAATTGGCCATTTTCATGCACTTTTAACCATTCCATAAATCTTGTGTTTAGGGCCCCTGGAAGCATGAAAATCACTTTAAACATGCCAATGTTAGCTCTAACACTGATGATCCACCTACAAATGTGAACTGACGTTCAAAAATCAAACATTTGAAAACGGACCATTTTCCACATTTCTGAAGCATGACGTAATGGGGGGGTGTTATCTCTTTTGTCGAAAATCAGCCTAATTGCTTGAACATTAAATGCCTCCAAATAGTATTTAATTCACTTCCCGAGCCCCTGGAAGCATGAAAATCACTTTAAACATGCTAATTTTAGCTCTAACACTGATGATCCACCTACAAATGTGAACTGACGTTCAAAAATCAAACATTTGAAAACGGACCATTTTCCACATTTCTGAAGCATGACGTAATGGGGGGGTGTTATCTCTTCTGTCGAAAATCAGCCTAATTGCTTGAACATTAAATGACTCCAAATAGTATTTAATTCACTTCCCGAGCCCCTGGAAGCATGAAAATCACTTTAAACATGCCAATGTTAGCTCTAACACTGATGATCCACCTATAAATGTGAACTGACGTTCAAAAATAAAACATTTGAAAACGGACCATTTTCCACATTTCTGAAGCATGACGTAATGGGGGGTGTTATCTCTTTTGTCGAAAATCAGCCATTTTTGCTCGAACATTAAATGCCTCCAAATGGTATTTAATTAACTTCCCGAGCCCCTGGAAGCATGAAAATCACTTTAAACATCCTAATTTTAGCTCTAACACTGATGATCCACCTACAAATGTGAACTGACGTTCAAAAATAAAACATTTGAAAACGGACCATTTTCCACATTTCTGAAGCATGACGTAATGGGGGGGGTGTTATCTCTTTTGTCGAAAATCAGCCGTTTTTGCTTGAACATTAAATGCCTTCAAATAGTATTTAATTCACTTCCCGAGCCCCTGGAAGCATGACAATCACTTTAAACATGCTAATTTGAGCTCTAACACTGATGATCCACCTACAAATGTGAACTGACGTTCAGAAATGAAAAATTTGAAAATGGACCATTTTCCACATTTCTGAAGCATGACGTAATGGGGGGGTGTTATCTCTTTTGTCAAAAATCAGCCGTTTTTGCTCGAACATTAAATGCCTCCAAATGGTATTTAATTAACTTCCCGGGGTGAAGAAACCCTTTTTGAGAACTCAGAGTGAGTAAATTGGCCATTTTCATGCACTTTTACCCATTCCATAAATCTTGTGTTTAGGGCCCCTGGAAGCATGAAAATCACTTTAAACATGCCAATGTTAGCTCTAACACTGATGATCCACCTATAAATGTGAACTGACGTTCAAAAATAAAACATTTGAAAACGGACCATTTTCCACATTTCTGAAGCATGACGTAATGGGGGGGTGTTATCTCTTTTGTCGAAAATCAGCCGTTTTTGCTTGAACATTAAATGCCTCCAAATAGTATTTAATTCACTTTCCGAGCCCCTGGAAGCATGAAAATCACTTTAAACATGCTAATTTGAGCTCTAACACTGATGATCCACCTACAAATGTGAACTGACGTTCAAAAATAAAACATTTGAAAACGGACCATTTTCCACATTTCTGAAGCATGACGTAATGGGGGGGTGTTATCTCTTTTGTCGAAAATCAGCCGTTTTTGCTCGAACATTAAATGCCTCCAAATGGTATTTATTTAACTTCCCGAGCCCCTGGAAGCATGAAAATCACTTTAAACATGCTAATTTTAGCTCTAACACTGATGATCCACCTACAAATGTGAACTGACGTTCAAAAATAAAACATTTGAAAACGGACCATTTTCCACATTTCTGAAGCATGACGTAATGGGGGGTGTTATCTCTTTTGTCGAAAATCAGCCGTTTTTGCTCGAACATTAAATGCCTCCAAATGGTATTTATTTAACTTCCCGAGCCCCTGGAAGCATGAAAATCACTTTAAACATACTAATTTTAGCTCTAACACTGATGATCCACCTACAAATGTGAACTGACGTTCAAAAATAAAACATTTGAAAACGGACCATTTTCCACATTTCTGAAGCATGACGTAATGGGGGGGGTGTTATCTCTTTTGTCGAAAATCAGCCGTTTTTGCTCGAACATTAAATGCCTCCAAATGGTATTTAATTAACTTCCCGGGGTGACGAAACCCTTTTCGAGAACTCAGAGTGAGTAAATTGGCCATTTTCATGCACTTTTAACCATTCCATAAATCTTGTGTTTAGGGCCCCTGGAAGCATGAAAATCACTTTAAACATGCTAATTTTAGCTCTAACACTGATGATCCACCTACAAATGTGAACTGACGTTCAAAAATAAAACATTTGAAAACGGACCATTTTCCACATTTCTGAAGCATGACGTAATGGGGGGGGTGTTATCTCTTTTGTCGAAAATCAGCCGTTTTTGCTCGAACATTAAATGCCTCCAAATGGTATTTAATTAACTTCCCGGGGTGACGAAACCCTTTTCGAGAACTCAGAGTGAGTAAATTGGCCATTTTCATGCACTTTTAACCATTCCATAAATCTTGTGTTTAGGGCCCCTGGAAGCATGAAAATCACTTTAAACATGCCAATGTTAGCTCTAACACTGATGATCCACCTACAAATGTGAACTGACGTTCAAAAATCAAACATTTGAAAACGGACCATTTTCCACATTTCTGAAGCATGACGTAATGGGGGGGTGTTATCTCTTTTGTCGAAAATCAGCCGTTTTTGCTTGAACATTAAATGCCTCCAAATAGTATTTAATTCTCTTCCCGAGCCCCTGGAAGCATGAAAATCACTTTAAACATGCTAATTTTAGCTCTAACACTGATGATCCACCTACAAATGTGAACTGACGTTCAAAAATAAAACATTTGAAAACGGACCATTTTCCACATTTCTGAAGCATGACGTAATGGGGGGGTGTTATCTCTTTTGTCGAAAATCAGCCGTTTTTGCTCGAACATTAAATGCCTCCAAATGGTATTTCATTAACTTCCCGGGGTGAAGAAACCCTTTTTGAGAACTCAGAGTGAGTAAATTGGCCATTTTCATGCACTTTTAACCATTCCATAAATCTTGTGTTTAGGGCCCCTGGAAGCATGAAAATCACTTTAAACATGCCAATGTTAGCTCTAACACTGATGATCCACCTACAAATGTGAACTGACGTTCAAAAATCAAACATTTGAAAACGGACCATTTTCCACATTTCTGAAGCATGACGTAATGGGGGGGTGTTATCTCTTTTGTCGAAAATCAGCCGTTTTTGCTTGAACATTAAATGCCTCCAAATAGTATTTAATTCACTTCCCGAGCCCCTGGAAGCATGAAAATCACTTTAAACATGCTAATTTTAGCTCTAACACTGATGATCCACCTACAAATGTGAACTGACGTTCAAAAATAAAACATTTGAAAACGGACCATTTTCCACATTTCTGAAGCATGACGTAATGGGGGGGTGTTATCTCTTTTGTCGAAAATTAGCCGTTTTTGCTCGAACATTAAATGCCTCCAAATGGTATTTAATTAACTTCCCGGGGTGAAGAAACCCTTTTTGAGAACTCAGAGTGAGTAAATTGGCCATTTTCATGCACTTTTAACCATTCCATAAATCTTGTGTTTAGGGCCCCTAGAAGCATGAAAATCACTTTAAACATGCCAATGTTAGCTCTAACACTGATGATCCACCTATAAATGTGAACTGACGTTCAAAAATAAAACATTTGAAAACGGACCATTTTCCACATTTCTGAAGCATGACGTAATGGGGGGTGTTATCTCTTTTGTCGAAAATCAGCCATTTTTGCTCGAACATTAAATGCCTCCAAATGGTATTTAATTAACTTCCCGAGCCCCTGGAAGCATGAAAATCACTTGAAACATCCTAATTTTAGCTCTAACACTGATGATCCACCTACAAATGTGAACTGACGTTCAAAAATAAAACATTTGAAAACGGACCATTTTCCACATTTCTGAAGCATGACGTAATGGGGGGGGTGTTATCTCTTTTGTCGAAAATCAGCCGTTTTTGCTTGAACATTAAATGCCTTCAAATAGTATTTAATTCACTTCCCGAGCCCCTGGAAGCATGAAAATCACTTTAAACATGCTAATTTGAGCTCTAACACTGATGATCCACCTACAAATGTGAACTGACGTTCAGAAATGAAACATTTGAAAACGGACCATTTTCCACATTTCTGAAGCATGACGTAATGGGGGGGTGTTATCTCTTTTGTCGAAAATCAGCCGTTTTTGCTCGAACATTAAATGCCTCCAAATGGTATTTAATTAACTTCCCGGGGTGAAGAAACCCTTTTTGAGAACTCAGAGTGAGTAAATTGGCCATTTTCATGCACTTTTAACCATTCCATAAATCTTGTGTTTAGGGCCCCTGGAAGCATGAAAATCACTTTAAACATGCCAATGTTAGCTCTAACACTGATGATCCACCTATAAATGTGAACTGACGTTCAAAAATAAAACATTTGAAAACGGACCATTTTCCACATTTCTGAAGCATGACGTAATGGGGGGGTGTTATCTCTTTTGTCGAAAATCAGCCGTTTTTGCTCGAACATTAAATGCCTCCAAATGGTATTTCATTAACTTCCCGGGGTGAAGAAACCCTTTTTGAGAACTCAGAGTGAGTAAATTGGCCATTTTCATGCACTTTTAACCATTCCATAAATCTTGTGTTTAGGGCCCCTGGAAGCATGAAAATCACTTTAAACATGCCAATGTTAGCTCTAACACTGATGATCCACCTACAAATGTGAACTGACGTTCAAAAATCAAACATTTGAAAACGGACCATTTTCCACATTTCTGAAGCATGACGTAATGGGGGGGTGTTATCTCTTTTGTCGAAAATCAGCCGTTTTTGCTTGAACATTAAATGCCTCCAAATAGTATTTAATTCACTTCCCGAGCCCCTGGAAGCATGAAAATCACTTTAAACATGCTAATTTTAGCTCTAACACTGATGATCCACCTACAAATGTGAACTGACGTTCAAAAATAAAACATTTGAAAACGGACCATTTTCCACATTTCTGAAGCATGACGTAATGGGGGGGTGTTATCTCTTTTGTCGAAAATTAGCTGTTTTTGCTCGAACATTAAATGCCTCCAAATGGTATTTAATTAACTTCCCGGGGTGAAGAAACCCTTTTTGAGAACTCAGAGTGAGTAAATTGGCCATTTTCATGCACTTTTAACCATTCCATAAATCTTGTGTTTAGGGCCCCTAGAAGCATGAAAATCACTTTAAACATGCCAATGTTAGCTCTAACACTGATGATCCACCTATAAATGTGAACTGACGTTCAAAAATAAAACATTTGAAAACGGACCATTTTCCACATTTCTGAAGCATGACGTAATGGGGGGTGTTATCTCTTTTGTCGAAAATCAGCCATTTTTGCTCGAACATTAAATGCCTCCAAATGGTATTTAATTAACTTCCCGAGCCCCTGGAAGCATGAAAATCACTTGAAACATCCTAATTTTAGCTCTAACACTGATGATCCACCTACAAATGTGAACTGACGTTCAAAAATAAAACATTTGAAAACGGACCATTTTCCACATTTCTGAAGCATGACGTAATGGGGGGGGTGTTATCTCTTTTGTCGAAAATCAGCCGTTTTTGCTTGAACATTAAATGCCTTCAAATAGTATTTAATTCACTTCCCGAGCCCCTGGAAGCATGAAAATCACTTTAAACATGCTAATTTGAGCTCTAACACTGATGATCCACCTACAAATGTGAACTGACGTTCAGAAATGAAACATTTGAAAACGGACCATTTTCCACATTTCTGAAGCATGACGTAATGGGGGGTGTTATCTCTTTTGTCGAAAATCAGCCGTTTTTGCTCGAACATTAAATGCCTCCAAATGGTATTTAATTAACTTCCCGGGGTGAAGAAACCCTTTTTGAGAACTCAGAGTGAGTAAATTGGCCATTTTCATGCACTTTTAACCATTCCATAAATCTTGTGTTTAGGGCCCCTGGAAGCATGAAAATCACTTTAAACATGCCAATGTTAGCTCTAACACTGATGATCCACCTATAAATGTGAACTGACGTTCAAAAATAAAACATTTGAAAACGGACCATTTTCCACATTTCTGAAGCATGACGTAATGGGGGGGTGTTATCTCTTTTGTCGAAAATCAGCCGTTTTTGCTTGAACATTAAATGCCTCCAAATAGTATTTAATTCACTTTCCGAGCCCCTGGAAGCATGAAAATCACTTTAAACATGCTAATTTGAGCTCTAACACTGATGATCCACCTACAAATGTGAACTGACGTTCAAAAATAAAACATTTGAAAACGGACCATTTTCCACATTTCTGAAGCATGACGTAATGGGGGGGGTGTTATCTCTTTTGTCGAAAATCAGCCGTTTTTGCTCGAACATTAAATGCCTCCAAATGGTATTTATTTAACTTCCCGAGCCCCTGGAAGCATGAAAATCACTTTAAACATGCTAATTTTAGCTCTAACACTGATGATCCACCTACAAATGTGAACTGACGTTCAAAAATAAAACATTTGAAAATGGACCATTTTCCACATTTCTGAAGCATGACGTAATGGGGGGTGTTATCTCTTTTGTCGAAAATCAGCCGTTTTTGCTCGAACATTAAATGCCTCCAAATGGTATTTATTTAACTTCCCGAGCCCCTGGAAGCATGAAAATCACTTTAAACATACTAATTTTAGCTCTAACACTGATGATCCACCTACAAATGTGAACTGACGTTCAAAAATAAAACATTTGAAAACGGACCATTTTCCACATTTCGGAAGCATGACGTAATGGGGGGGTGTTATCTCTTTTGTCGAAAATCAGCCGTTTTTGCTCGAACATTAAATGCCTCCAAATGGTATTTAATTAACTTCCCTGGGTGAAGAAACCCTTTTTGAGAACTCAGAGTGAGTAAATTGGCCATTTTCATGCACTTTTAACCATTCCATAAATCTTGTGTTTAGGGCCCCTGGAAGCATGAAAATCACTTTAAACATGCTAATTTTAGCTCTAACACTGATGATCCACCTACAAATGTGAACTGACGTTCAAAAATAAAACATTTGAAAACGGACCATTTTCCACATTTCTGAAGCATGACGTAATGGGGGGGGGTGTTATCTCTTTTGTCGAAAATCAGCCGTTTTTGCTCGAACATTAAATGCCTCCAAATGGTATTTAATTAACTTCCCGGGGTGACGAAACCCTTTTTGAGAACTCAGAGTGAGTAAATTGGCCATTTTCATGCACTTTTAACCATTCCATAAATCTTGTGTTTAGGGCCCCTGGAAGCATGAAAATCACTTTAAACATGCCAATGTTAGCTCTAACACTGATGATCCACCTACAAATGTGAACTGACGTTCAAAAATCAAACATTTGAAAACGGACCATTTTCCACATTTCTGAAGCATGACGTAATGGGGGGGTGTTATCTCTTTTGTCGAAAATCAGCCGTTTTTGCTTGAACATTAAATGCCTCCAAATAGTATTTAATTCTCTTCCCGAGCCCCTGGAAGCATGAAAATCACTTTAAACATGCTAATTTTAGCTCTAACACTGATGATCCACCTACAAATGTGAACTGACGTTCAAAAATAAAACATTTGAAAACGGACCATTTTCCACATTTCTGAAGCATGACGTAATGGGGGGGTGTTATCTCTTTTGTCGAAAATCAGCCGTTTTTGCTCGAACATTAAATGCCTCCAAATGGTATTTAATTAACTTCCCGGGGTGAAGAAACCCTTTTTGAGAACTCAGAGTGAGTAAATTGGCCATTTTCATGCACTTTTAACCATTCCATAAATCTTGTGTTTAGGGCCCCTGGAAGCATGAAAATCACTTTAAACATGCCAATGTTAGCTCTAACACTGATGATCCACCTACAAATGTGAACTGACGTTCAAAAATCAAACATTTGAAAACGGACCATTTTCCACATTTCTGAAGCATGACGTAATGGGGGGGTGTTATCTCTTTTGTCGAAAATCAGCCGTTTTTGCTTGAACATTAAATGCCTCCAAATTGTATTTAATTCACTTCCCGAGCCCCTGGAAGCATGAAAATCACTTTAAACATGCTAATTTTAGCTCTAACACTGATGATCCACCTACAAATGTGAACTGACGTTCAAAAATAAAACATTTGAAAACGGACCATTTTCCACATTTCTGAAGCATGACGTAATGGGGGGGTGTTATCTCTTTTGTCGAAAATCAGCCGTTTTTGCTCGAACATTAAATGCCTCCAAATGGTATTTAATTAACTTCCCGGGGTGAAGAAACCCTTTTTGAGAACTCAGAGTGAGTAAATTGGCCATTTTCATGCACTTTTAACCATTCCATAAATCTTGTGTTTAGGGCCCCTAGAAGCATGAAAATCACTTTAAACATGCCAATGTTAGCTCTAACACTGATGATCCACCTATAAATGTGAACTGACGTTCAAAAATAAAACATTTGAAAACGGACCATTTTCCACATTTCTGAAGCATGACGTAATGGGGGGTGTTATCTCTTTTGTCGAAAATCAGCCATTTTTGCTCGAACATTAAATGCCTCCAAATGGTATTTAATTAACTTCCCAAGCCCCTGGAAGCATGAAAATCACTTTAAACATCCTAATTTTAGCTCTAACACTGATGATCCACCTACAAATGTGAACTGACGTTCAAAAATAAAACATTTGAAAACGGACCATTTTCCACATTTCTGAAGCATGACGTAATGGGGGGGGTGTTATCTCTTTTGTCGAAAATCAGCCGTTTTTGCTTGAACATTAAATGCCTTCAAATAGTATTTAATTCACTTCCCGAGCCCCTGGAAGCATGAAAATCACTTTAAACATGCTAATTTGAGCTCTAACACTGATGATCCACCTACAAATGTGAACTGACGTTCAGAAATGAAACATTTGAAAACGGACCATTTTCCACATTTCTGAAGCATGACGTAATGGGGGGGTGTTATCTCTTGTCGAAAATCAGCCGTTTTTGCTCGAACATTAAATGCCTCCAAATGGTATTTAATTAACTTCCCCGGGGTGAAGAAACCCTTTTTGAGAACTCAGAGTGAGTAAATTGGCCATTTTCATGCACTTTTAACCATTCCATAAATCTTGTGTTTAGGGCCCCTGGAAGCATGAAAATCACTTTAAACATGCCAATGTTAGCTCTAACACTGATGATCCACCTATAAATGTGAACTGACGTTCAAAAATCAAACATTTGAAAACGGACCATTTTCCACATTTCTGAAGCATGACGTAATGGGGGGGTGTTATCTCTTTTGTCGAAAATCAGCCGTTTTTGCTTGAACATTAAATGCCTCCAAATAGTATTTAATTCACTTTCCGAGCCCCTGGAAGCATGAAAATCACTTTAAACATGCTAATTTGAGCTCTAACACTGATGATCCACCTACAAATGTGAACTGACGTTCAAAAATAAAACATTTGAAAACGGACCATTTTCCACATTTCTGAAGCATGACGTAATGGGGGGGTGTTATCTCTTTTGTCGAAAATCAGCCGTTTTTGCTCGAACATTAAATGCCTCCAAATGGTATTTATTTAACTTCCCGAGCCCCAGGAAGCATGAAAATCACTTTAAACATGCTAATTTTAGCTCTAACACTGATGATCCACCTACAAATGTGAACTGACGTTCAAAAATAAAACATTTGAAAACGGACCATTTTCCACATTTCTGAAGCATGACGTAATGGGGGGTGTTATCTCTTTTGTCGAAAATCAGCCGTTTTTGCTCGAACATTAAATGCCTCCAAATGGTATTTATTTAACTTCCCGAGCCCCTGGAAGCATGAAAATCACTTTAAACATACTAATTTTAGCTCTAACACTGATGATCCACCTACAAATGTGAACTGACGTTCAAAAATAAAACATTTGAAAACGGACCATTTTCCACATTTCGGAAGCATGACGTAATGGGGGGGTGTTATCTCTTTTGTCGAAAATCAGCCGTTTTTGCTCGAACATTAAATGCCTCCAAATGGTATTTAATTAACTTCCCTGGGTGAAGAAACCCTTTTTGAGAACTCAGAGTGAGTAAATTGGCCATTTTCATGCACTTTTAACCATTCCATAAATCTTGTGTTTAGGGCCCCTGGAAGCATGAAAATCACTTTAAACATGCTAATTTTAGCTCTAACACTGATGATCCACCTACAAATGTGAACTGACGTTCAAAAATAAAACATTTGAAAACGGACCATTTTCCACATTTCTGAAGCATGACGTAATGGGGGGGGTGTTATCTCTTTTGTCGAAAATCAGCCGTTTTTGCTCGAACATTAAATGCCTCCAAATGGTATTTAATTAACTTCCCGGGGTGACGAAACCCTTTTTGAGAACTCAGAGTGAGTAAATTGGCCATTTTCATGCACTTTTAACCATTCCATAAAACTTGTGTTTAGGGCCCCTGGAAGCATGAAAATCACTTTAAACATGCCAATGTTAGCTCTAACACTGATGATCCACCTACAAATGTGAACTGACGTTCAAAAATCAAACATTTGAAAACGGACCATTTTCCACATTTCTGAAGCATGACGTAATGGGGGGGGTGTTATCTCTTTTGTCGAAAATCAGCCGTTTTTGCTTGAACATTAAATGCCTCCAAATAGTATTTAATTCTCTTCCCGAGCCCCTGGAAGCATGAAAATCACTTTAAACATGCTAATTTTAGCTCTAACACTGATGATCCACCTACAAATGTGAACTGACGTTCAAAAATAAAACATTTGAAAACGGACCATTTTCCACATTTCTGAAGCATGACGTAATGGGGGGGTGTTATCTCTTTTGTCGAAAATCAGCCGTTTTTGCTCGAACATTAAATGCCTCCAAATGGTATTTAATTAACTTCCCGGGGTGAAGAAACCCTTTTTGAGAACTCAGAGTGAGTAAATTGGCCATTTTCATGCACTTTTAACCATTCCATAAATCTTGTGTTTAGGGCCCCTGGAAGCATGAAAATCACTTTAAACATGCCAATGTTAGCTCTAACACTGATGATCCACCTACAAATGTGAACTGACGTTCAAAAATAAAACATTTGAAAACGGACCATTTTCCACATTTCTGAAGCATGACGTAATGGGGGGGTGTTATCTCTTTTGTCGAAAATCAGCCGTTTTTGCTCGAACATTAAATGCCTCCAAATAGTATTTAATTCACTTCCCGAGCCCCTGGAAGCATGAAAATCACTTTAAACATGCTAATTTTAGCTCTAACACTGATGATCCACCTACAAATGTGAACTGACGTTCAAAAATAAAACATTTGAAAACGGACCATTTTCCACATTTCTGAAGCATGACGTAATGGGGGGGTGTTATCTCTTTTGTCGAAAATCAGCCGTTTTTGCTCGAACATTAAATGCCTCCAAATGGTATTTAATTAACTTCCCGGGGTGAAGAAACCCTTTTTGAGAACTCAGAGTGAGTAAATTGGCCATTTTCATGCACTTTTAACCATTCCATAAATCTTGTGTTTAGGGCCCCTAGAAGCATGAAAATCACTTTAAACATGCCAATGTTAGCTCTAACACTGATGATCCACCTATAAATGTGAACTGACGTTCAAAAATAAAACATTTGAAAACGGACCATTTTCCACATTTCTGAAGCATGACGTAATGGGGGGTGTTATCTCTTTTGTCGAAAATCAGCCATTTTTGCTCGAACATTAAATGCCTCCAAATGGTATTTAATTAACTTCCCGAGCCCCTGGAAGCATGAAAATCACTTTAAACATCCTAATTTTAGCTCTAACACTGATGATCCACCTACAAATGTGAACTGACGTTCAAAAATAAAACATTTGAAAACGGACCATTTTCCACATTTCTGAAGCATGACGTAATGGGGGGGGTGTTATCTCTTTTGTCGAAAATCAGCCGTTTTTGCTCGAACATTAAATGCCTCCAAATGGTATTTAATTAACTTCCCGGGGTGACGAAACCCTTTTTGAGAACTCAGAGTGAGTAAATTGGCCATTTTCATGCACTTTTAACCATTCCATAAAACTTGTGTTTAGGGCCCCTGGAAGCATGAAAATCACTTTAAACATGCCAATGTTAGCTCTAACACTGATGATCCACCTACAAATGTGAACTGACGTTCAAAAATCAAACATTTGAAAACGGACCATTTTCCACATTTCTGAAGCATGACGTAATGGGGGGGGTGTTATCTCTTTTGTCGAAAATCAGCCGTTTTTGCTTGAACATTAAATGCCTCCAAATAGTATTTAATTCTCTTCCCGAGCCCCTGGAAGCATGAAAATCACTTTAAACATGCTAATTTTAGCTCTAACACTGATGATCCACCTACAAATGTGAACTGACGTTCAAAAATAAAACATTTGAAAACGGACCATTTTCCACATTTCTGAAGCATGACGTAATGGGGGGGTGTTATCTCTTTTGTCGAAAATCAGCCGTTTTTGCTCGAACATTAAATGCCTCCAAATGGTATTTAATTAACTTCCCGGGGTGAAGAAACCCTTTTTGAGAACTCAGAGTGAGTAAATTGGCCATTTTCATGCACTTTTAACCATTCCATAAATCTTGTGTTTAGGGCCCCTGGAAGCATGAAAATCACTTTAAACATGCCAATGTTAGCTCTAACACTGATGATCCACCTACAAATGTGAACTGACGTTCAAAAATAAAACATTTGAAAACGGACCATTTTCCACATTTCTGAAGCATGACGTAATGGGGGGGGTGTTATCTCTTTTGTCGAAAATCAGCCGTTTTTGCTTGAACATTAAATGCCTTCAAATAGTATTTAATTCACTTCCCGAGCCCCTGGAAGCATGAAAATCACTTTAAACATGCTAATTTGAGCTCTAACACTGATGATCCACCTACAAATGTGAACTGACGTTCAGAAATGAAACATTTGAAAACGGACCATTTTCCACATTTCTGAAGCATGACGTAATGGGGGGGTGTTATCTCTTGTCGAAAATCAGCCGTTTTTGCTCGAACATTAAATGCCTCCAAATGGTATTTAATTAACTTCCCTGGGGTGAAGAAACCCTTTTTGAGAACTCAGAGTGAGCAAATTGGCCATTTTCATGCACTTTTAACCATTCCATAAATCTTGTGTTTAGGGCCCCTGGAAGCATGAAAATCACTTTAAACATGCCAATGTTAGCTCTAACACTGATGATCCACCTATAAATGTGAACTGACGTTCAAAAAATAAAACATTTGAAAACGGACCATTTTCCACATTTCTGAAGCATGACGTAATGGGGGGGTGTTATCTCTTTTGTCGAAAATCAGCCGTTTTTGCTTGAACATTAAATGCCTCCAAATAGTATTTAATTCACTTTCCGAGCCCCTGGAAGCATGAAAATCACTTTAAACATGCTAATTTGAGCTCTAACACTGATGATCCACCTACAAATGTGAACTGACGTTCAAAAATAAAACATTTGAAAACGGACCATTTTCCACATTTCTGAAGCATGACGTAATGGGGGGGTGTTATCTCTTTTGTCGAAAATCAGCCGTTTTTGCTCGAACATTAAATGCCTCCAAATGGTATTTATTTAACTTCCCGAGCCCCTGGAAGCATGAAAATCACTTTAAACATGCTAATTTTAGCTCTAACACTGATGATCCACCTACAAATGTGAACTGACGTTCAAAAATAAAACATTTGAAAACGGACCATTTTCCACATTTCTGAAGCATGACGTAATGGGGGGTGTTATCTCTTTTGTCGAAAATCAGCCGTTTTTGCTCGAACATTAAATGCCTCCAAATGGTATTTATTTAACTTCCCGAGCCCCTGGAAGCATGAAAATCACTTTAAACATACTAATTTTAGCTCTAACACTGATGATCCACCTACAAATGTGAACTGACGTTCAAAAATAAAACATTTGAAAACGGACCATTTTCCACATTTCGGAAGCATGACGTAATGGGGGGGTGTTATCTCTTTTGTCGAAAATCAGCCGTTTTTGCTCGAACATTAAATGCCTCCAAATGGTATTTAATTAACTTCCCTGGGTGAAGAAACCCTTTTTGAGAACTCAGAGTGAGTAAATTGGCCATTTTCATGCACTTTTAACCATTCCATAAATCTTGTGTTTAGGGCCCCTGGAAGCATGAAAATCACTTTAAACATGCTAATTTTAGCTCTAACACTGATGATCCACCTACAAATGTGAACTGACGTTCAAAATAAAACAATTTGAAAACGGACCATTTTTCCACATTTCTGAAGCATGACAATGGGGGGGGTGTTATCTCTTTTGTCGAAAATCAGCCGTTTTTGCTCGAACATTAAATGCCTCCAAATGGTATTTAATTAACTTCCCGGGGTGACGAAACCCTTTTTGAGAACTCAGAGTGAGTAAATTGGCCATTTTCATGCACTTTTAACCATTCCATAAAACTTGTGTTTAGGGCCCCTGGAAGCATGAAAATCACTTTAAACATGCCAATGTTAGCTCTAACACTGATGATCCACCTACAAATGTGAACTGACGTTCAAAAATCAAACATTTGAAAACGGACCATTTTCCACATTTCTGAAGCATGACGTAATGGGGGGGGTGTTATCTCTTTTGTCGAAAATCAGCCGTTTTTGCTTGAACATTAAATGCCTCCAAATAGTATTTAATTCTCTTCCCGAGCCCCTGGAAGCATGAAAATCACTTTAAACATGCTAATTTTAGCTCTAACACTGATGATCCACCTACAAATGTGAACTGACGTTCAAAAATAAAACATTTGAAAACGGACCATTTTCCACATTTCTGAAGCATGACGTAATGGGGGGGTGTTATCTCTTTTGTCGAAAATCAGCCGTTTTTGCTCGAACATTAAATGCCTCCAAATGGTATTTAATTAACTTCCCGGGGTGAAGAAACCCTTTTTGAGAACTCAGAGTGAGTAAATTGGCCATTTTCATGCACTTTTAACCATTCCATAAATCTTGTGTTTAGGGCCCCTGGAAGCATGAAAATCACTTTAAACATGCCAATGTTAGCTCTAACACTGATGATCCACCTACAAATGTGAACTGACGTTCAAAAATAAAACATTTGAAAACGGACCATTTTCCACATTTCGGAAGCATGACGTAATGGGGGGGTGTTATCTCTTTTGTCGAAAATCAGCCGTTTTTGCTCGAACATTAAATGCCTCCAAATGGTATTTAATTAACTTCCCTGGGTGAAGAAACCCTTTTTGAGAACTCAGAGTGAGTAAATTGGCCATTTTCATGCACTTTTAACCATTCCATAAATCTTGTGTTTAGGGCCCCTGGAAGCATGAAAATCACTTTAAACATGCTAATTTTAGCTCTAACACTGATGATCCACCTACAAATGTGAACTGACGTTCAAAAATAAAACATTTGAAAACGGACCATTTTCCACATTTCTGAAGCATGACGTAATGGGGGGGGTGTTATCTCTTTTGTCGAAAATCAGCCGTTTTTGCTCGAACATTTAAATGCCTCCAAATGGTATTTAATTAACTTCCCGGGGTGACGAAACCCTTTTTGAGAACTCAGAGTGAGTAAATTGGCCATTTTCATGCACTTTTAACCATTCCATAAATCTTGTGTTTAGGGCCCCTGGAAGCATGAAAATCACTTTAACCCATGCCAATGTTAGCTCTAACACTGATGATCCACCTACAAATGTGAACTGACGTTCAAAAATCAAACATTTGAAAACGGACCATTTTCCACATTTCTGAAGCATGACGTAATGGGGGGGTGTTATCTCTTTTGTCGAAAATCAGCCGTTTTTGCTTGAACATTAAATGCCTCCAAATAGTATTTAATTCTCTTCCCGAGCCCCTGGAAGCATGAAAATCACTTTAAACATGCTAATTTTAGCTCTAACACTGATGATCCACCTACAAATGTGAACTGACGTTCAAAAATAAAACATTTGAAAACGGACCATTTTCCACATTTCTGAAGCATGACGTAATGGGGGGGTGTTATCTCTTTTGTCGAAAATCAGCCGTTTTTGCTCGAACATTAAATGCCTCCAAATGGTATTTAATTAACTTCCCGGGGTGAAGAAACCCTTTTTGAGAACTCAGAGTGAGTAAATTGGCCATTTTCATGCACTTTTAACCATTCCATAAATCTTGTGTTTAGGGCCCCTGGAAGCATGAAAATCACTTTAAACATGCCAATGTTAGCTCTAACACTGATGATCCACCTACAAATGTGAACTGACGTTCAAAAATCAAACATTTGAAAACGGACCATTTTCCACATTTCTGAAGCATGACGTAATGGGGGGGTGTTATCTCTTTTGTCGAAAATCAGCCGTTTTTGCTTGAACATTAAATGCCTCCAAATAGTATTTAATTCACTTCCCGAGCCCCTGGAAGCATGAAAATCACTTTAAACATGCTAATTTTAGCTCTAACACTGATGATCCACCTACAAATGTGAACTGACGTTCAAAAATAAAACATTTGAAAACGGACCATTTTCCACATTTCTGAAGCATGACGTAATGGGGGGGTGCTATCTCTTTTGGTCGAAAATCAGCCGTTTTTGCTCGAACATTAAATGCCTCCAAATGGTATTTAATTAACTTCCCGGGGTGAAGAAACCCTTTTTGAGAACTCAGAGTGAGTAAATTGGCCATTTTCATGCACTTTTAACCATTCCATAAATCTTGTGTTTAGGGCCCCTAGAAGCATGAAAATCACTTTAAACATGCCAATGTTAGCTCTAACACTGATGATCCACCTATAAATGTGAACTGACGTTCAAAAATAAAACATTTGAAAACGGACCATTTTCCACATTTCTGAAGCATGACGTAATGGGGGTGTTATCTCTTTTGTCGAAAATCAGCCATTTTTGCTCGAACATTAAATGCCTCCAAATGGTATTTAATTAACTTCCCGGGGTGACGAAACCCTTTTTGAGAACTCAGAGTGAGTAAATTGGCCATTTTCATGCACTTTTAACCATTCCATAAATCTTGTGTTTAGGGCCCCTGGAAGCATGAAAATCACTTTAAACATGCCAATGTTAGCTCTAACACTGATGATCCACCTACAAATGTGAACTGACGTTCAAAAATCAAACATTTGAAAACGGACCATTTTCCACATTTCTGAAGCATGACGTAATGGGGGGGTGTTATCTCTTTTGTCGAAAATCAGCCGTTTTTGCTTGAACATTAAATGCCTCCAAATAGTATTTAATTCTCTTCCCGAGCCCCTGGAAGCATGAACATCACTTTAAACATGCTAATTTGAGCTCTAACACTGATGATCCACCTACAAATGTGAACTGACGTTCAGAAATGAAACATTTGAAAACGGACCATTTTCCACATTTCTGAAGCATGACGTAATGGGGGGGTGTTATCTCTTTAGTCGAAAATCAGCCGTTTTTGCTCGAACATTAAATGCCTCCAAATGGTATTTAATTAACTTCCCCGGGGTGAAGAAACCCTTTTTGAGAACTCAGAGTGAGTAAATTGGCCATTTTCATGCACTTTTAACCATTCCATAAATCTTGTGTTTAGGGCCCCTGGAAGCATGAAAATCACTTTAAACATGCCAATGTTAGCTCTAACACTGATGATCCACCTATAAATGTGAACTGACGTTCAAAAATAAAACATTTGAAAACGGACCATTTTCCACATTTCTGAAGCATGACGTAATGGGGGGGTGTTATCTCTTTTGTCGAAAATCAGCCGTTTTTGCTTGAACATTAAATGCCTCCAAATAGTATTTAATTCACTTTCCGAGCCCCTGGAAGCATGAAAATCACTTTAAACATGCTAATTTGAGCTCTAACACTGATGATCCACCTACAAATGTGAACTGACGTTCAAAAATAAAACATTTGAAAACGGACCATTTTCCACATTTCTGAAGCATGACGTAATGGGGGGTGTTATCTCTTTTGTCGAAAATCAGCCGTTTTTGCTCGAACATTAAATGCCTCCAAATGGTATTTATTTAACTTCCCGAGCCCCTGGAAGCATGAAAATCACTTTAAACATGCTAATTTTAGCTCTAACACTGATGATCCACCTACAAATGTGAACTGACGTTCAAAAATAAAACATTTGAAAACGGACCATTTTCCACATTTCTGAAGCATGACGTAATGGGGGGTGTAATCTCTTTTGTCGAAAATCAGCCGTTTTTCCTCGAACATTAAATGCCTCCAAATGGTATTTATTTAACTTCCCGAGCCCCTGGAAGCATGAAAATCACTTTAAACATACTAATTTTAGCTCTAACACTGATGATCCACCTACAAATGTGAACTGACGTTCAAAAATAAAACATTTGAAAACGGACCATTTTCCACATTTCGGAAGCATGACGTAATGGGGGGGTGTTATCTCTTTTGTCGAAAATCAGCCGTTTTTGCTCGAACATTAAATGCCTCCAAATGGTATTTAATTAACTTCCCTGGGTGAAGAAACCCTTTTTGAGAACTCAGAGTGAGTAAATTGGCCATTTTCATGCACTTTTAACCATTCCATAAATCTTGTGTTTAGGGCCCCTGGAAGCATGAAAATCACTTTAAACATGCTAATTTTAGCTCTAACACTGATGATCCACCTACAAATGTGAACTGACGTTCAAAAATCAAACATTTGAAAACGGACCATTTTCCACATTTCTGAAGCATGACGTAATGGGGGGGTGTTATCTCTTTTGTCGAAAATCAGCCGTTTTTGCTTGAACATTAAATGCCTCCAAATAGTATTTAATTCTCTTCCCAAGCCCCTGGAAGCATGAAAATCACTTTAAACATGCTAATTTTAGCTCTAACACTGATGATCCACCTACAAATGTGAACTGACGTTCAAAAATAAAACATTTGAAAACTGACCATTTTCCACATTTCTGAAGCATGACGTAATGGGGGGGTGTTATCTCTTTTGTCGAAAATCAGCCGTTTTTGCTCGAACATTAAATGCCTCCAAATGGTATTTAATTAACTTCCCGGGGTGAAGAAACCCTTTTTGAGAACTCAGAGTGAGTAAATTGGCCATTTTCATGCACTTTTAACCATTCCATAAATCTTGTGTTTAGGGCCCCTGGAAGCATGAAAATCACTTTAAACATGCCAATGTTAGCTCTAACACTGATGATCCACCTACAAATGTGAACTGACGTTCAAAAATCAAACATTTGAAAACGGACCATTTTCCACATTTCTGAAGCATGACGTAATGGGGGGGTGTTATCTCTTTTGTCGAAAATCAGCCGTTTTTGCTTGAACATTAAATGCCTCCAAATAGTATTTAATTCACTTCCCGAGCCCCTGGAAGCATGAAAATCACTTTAAACATGCTAATTTTAGCTCTAACACTGATGATCCACCTACAAATGTGAACTGACGTTCAAAAATAAAACATTTGAAAACGGACCATTTTCCACATTTCTAAAGCATGACGTAATGGTGGGGTGTTATCTCTTTTGTCGAAAATCAGCCGTTTTTGCTTGAACATTAAATGCCTCCAAATGGTATTTATTTAACTTCCCGAGCCCCTGGAAGCATGAAAATCACTTTAAACATGCTAATTTTAGCTCTAACACTGATGATCCACCTACAAATGTGAACTGACGTTCAAAAATAAAACATTTGAAAACGGACCATTTTCCACATTTCTGAAGCATGACGTAATGGGGGGTGTTATCTCTTTTGTCGAAAATCAGCCGTTTTTGCTCGAACATTAAATGCCTCCAAATGGTATTTATTTAACTTCCCGAGCCCCTGGAAGCATGAAAATCACTTTAAACATACTAATTTTAGCTCTAACACTGATGATCCACCTACAAATGTGAACTGACGTTCAAAAATAAAACATTTGAAAACGGACCATTTTCCACATTTCGGAAGCATGACGTAATGGGGGGGTGTTATCTCTTTTGTCGAAAATCAGCCGTTTTTGCTCGAACATTAAATGCCTCCAAATGGTATTTAATTAACTTCCCTGGGTGAAGAAACCCTTTTTGAGAACTCAGAGTGAGTAAATTGGCCATTTTCATGCACTTTTAACCATTCCATAAATCTTGTGTTTAGGGCCCCTGGAAGCATGAAAATCACTTTAAACATGCTAATTTTAGCTCTAACACTGATGATCCACCTACAAATGTGAACTGACGTTCAAAAATAAAACATTTGAAAACGGACCATTTTCCACATTTCTGAAGCATGACGTAATGGGGGGGGTGTTATCTCTTTTGTCGAAAATCAGCCGTTTTTGCTCGAACATTAAATGCCTCCAAATGGTATTTAATTAACTTCCCGGGGTGACGAAACCCTTTTTGAGAACTCAGAGTGAGTAAATTGGCCATTTTCATGCACTTTTAACCATTCCATAAATCTTGTGTTTAGGGCCCCTGGAAGCATGAAAATCACTTTAAACATGCCAATGTTAGCTCTAACACTGATGATCCACCTACAAATGTGAACTGACGTTCAAAAATCAAACATTTGAAAACGGACCATTTTCCACATTTCTGAAGCATGACGTAATGGGCGGGTGTTATCTCTTTTGTCGAAAATCAGCCGTTTTTGCTTGAACATTAAATGCCTCCAAATAGTATTTAATTCTCTTCCCGAGCCCCTGGAAGCATGAAAATCACTTTAAACATGCTAATTTTAGCTCTAACACTGATGATCCACCTACAAATGTGAACTGACGTTCAAAAATAAAACATTTGAAAACGGACCATTTTCCACATTTCTGAAGCATGACGTAATGGGGGGGTGTTATCTCTTTTGTCGAAAATCAGCCGTTTTTGCTCGAACATTAAATGCCTCCAAATGGTATTTAATTAACTTCCTGGGGTGAAGAAGCCCGTTTTGAGAACTCAGAGTGAGTAAATTGGCCATTTTCATGCACTTTTAACCATTCCATAAATCTTGTGTTTAGGGCCCCTGGAAGCATGAAAATCACTTTAAACATGCCAATGTTAGCTCTAACACTGATGATCCACCTACAAATGTGAACTGACGTTCAAAAATCAAACATTTGAAAACGGACCATTTTCCACATTTCTGAAGCATGACGTAATGGGGGGGTGTTATCTCTTTTGTCGAAAATCAGCCGTTTTTGCTTGAACATTAAATGCCTCCAAATAGTATTTAATTCACTTCCCGAGCCCCTGGAAGCATGAAAATCACTTTAAACATGCTAATTTTAGCTCTAACACTGATGATCCACCTACAAATGTGAACTGACGTTCAAAAATCAAACATTTGAAAACGGACCATTTTCCACATTTCTGAAGCATGACGTAATGGGGGGGTGTTATCTCTTTTGTCGAAAATCAGCCGTTTTTGCTTGAACATTAAATGCCTCCAAATAGTATTTAATTCTCTTCCCGAGCCCCTGGAAGCATGAAAATCACTTTAAACATGCTAATTTGAGCTCTAACACTGATGATCCACCTACAAATGTGAACTGACGTTCAGAAATGAAACATTTGAAAACGGACCATTTTCCACATTTCTGAAGCATGACGTAATGGGGGGGTGTTATCTCTTTAGTCGAAAATCAGCCGTTTTTGCTCGAACATTAAATGCCTCCAAATGGTATTTAATTAACTTCCCGGGGTGAAGAAACCCTTTTTGAGAACTCAGAGTGAGTAAATTGGCCATTTTCATGCACTTTTAACCATTCCATAAATCTTGTGTTTAGGGCCCCTGGAAGCATGAAAATCACTTTAAACATGCTAATTTTAGCTCTAACACTGATGATCCACCTACAAATGTGAACTGACGTTCAAAAATAAAACATTTGAAAACGGACCATTTTCCACATTTCTGAAGCATGACGTAATGGGGGGGGTGTTATCTCTTTTGTCGAAAATCAGCCGTTTTTGCTCGAACATTAAATGCCTCCAAATGGTATTTAATTAACTTCCCGGGGTGACGAAACCCTTTTTGAGAACTCAGAGTGAGTAAATTGGCCATTTTCATGCACTTTTAACCATTCCATAAATCTTGTGTTTAGGGCCCCTGGAAGCATGAAAATCACTTTAAACATGCCAATGTTAGCTCTAACACTGATGATCCACCTACAAATGTGAACTGACGTTCAAAAATCAAACATTTGAAAACGGACCATTTTCCACATTTCTGAAGCATGACGTAATGGGGGGGTGTTATCTCTTTTGTCGAAAATCAGCCGTTTTTGCTTGAACATTAAATGCCTCCAAATAGTATTTAATTCTCTTCCCGAGCCCCTGGAAGCATGAAAATCACTTTAAACATGCTAATTTTAGCTCTAACACTGATGATCCACCTACAAATGTGAACTGACGTTCAAAAATAAAACATTTGAAAACGGACCATTTTCCACATTTCTGAAGCATGACGTAATGGGGGGGTGTTATCTCTTTTGTCGAAAATCAGCCGTTTTTGCTCGAACATTAAATGCCTCCAAATAGTATTTAATTCTCTTCCCAAGCCCCTGGAAGCATGAAAATCACTTTAAACATGCTAATTTTAGCTCTAACACTGATGATCCACCTACAAATGTGAACTGACGTTCAAAAATAAAACATTTGAAAACTGACCATTTTCCACATTTCTGAAGCATGACGTAATGGGGGGGTGTTATCTCTTTTGTCGAAAATCAGCCGTTTTTGCTCGAACATTAAATGCCTCCAAATGGTATTTAATTAACTTCCCAGGGTGAAGAAACCCTTTTTGAGAACTCAGAGTGAGTAAATTGGCCATTTTCATGCACTTTTAACCATTCCATAAATCTTGTGTTTAGGGCCCCTGGAAGCATGAAAATCACTTTAAACATGCCAATGTTAGCTCTAACACTGATGATCCACCTACAAATTTGAACTGACGTTCAAAAATAAAACATTTGAAAACGGACCATTTTCCACATTTCTGAAGCATGACGTAATGGGGGGGGTGTTATCTCTTTTGTCGAAAATCAGCCGTTTTTGCTCGAACATTAAATGCCTCCAAATGGTATTTAATTAACTTCCCGGGGTGACGAAACCCTTTTTGAGAACTCAGAGTGAGTAAATTGGCCATTTTCATGCACTTTTAACCATTCCATAAATCTTGTGTTTAGGGCCCCTGGAAGCATGAAAATCACTTTAAACATGCCAATGTTAGCTCTAACACTGATGATCCACCTACAAATGTGAACTGACGTTCAAAAATCAAACATTTGAAAACGGACCATTTTCCACATTTCTGAAGCATGACGTAATGGGCGGGTGTTATCTCTTTTGTCGAAAATCAGCCGTTTTTGCTTGAACATTAAATGCCTCCAAATAGTATTTAATTCTCTTCCCGAGCCCCTGGAAGCATGAAAATCACTTTAAACATGCTAATTTTAGCTCTAACACTGATGATCCACCTACAAATGTGAACTGACGTTCAAAAATAAAACATTTGAAAACGGACCATTTTCCACATTTCTGAAGCATGACGTAATGGGGGGGTGTTATCTCTTTTGTCGAAAATCAGCCGTTTTTGCTCGAACATTAAATGCCTCCAAATGGTATTTAATTAACTTCCCGGGGTGAAGAAGCCCGTTTTGAGAACTCAGAGTGAGTAAATTGGCCATT
Organism: Lissotriton vulgaris; assembly: GCF_964263255.1. Taxonomy (NCBI): domain Eukaryota; kingdom Metazoa; phylum Chordata; class Amphibia; order Caudata; family Salamandridae; genus Lissotriton; species Lissotriton vulgaris. The sequence goes on along the minus strand of NW_028242725.1, from coordinate 32,711 downwards.
TTCATGCACTTTTAACCATTCCATAAATCTTGTGTTTAGGGCCCCTGGAAGCATGAAAATCACTTTAAACATGCCAATGTTAGCTCTAACACTGATGATCCACCTACAAATGTGAACTGACGTTCAAAAATCAAACATTTGAAAACGGACCATTTTCCACATTTCTGAAGCATGACGTAATGGGGGGGTGTTATCTCTTTTGTCGAAAATCAGCCGTTTTTGCTTGAACATTAAATGCCTCCAAATAGTATTTAATTCACTTCCCGAGCCCCTGGAAGCATGAAAATCACTTTAAACATGCTAATTTTAGCTCTAACACTGATGATCCACCTACAAATGTGAACTGACGTTCAAAAATCAAACATTTGAAAACGGACCATTTTCCACATTTCTGAAGCATGACGTAATGGGGGGGTGTTATCTCTTTTGTCGAAAATCAGCCGTTTTTGCTTGAACATTAAATGCCTCCAAATAGTATTTAATTCTCTTCCCGAGCCCCTGGAAGCATGAAAATCACTTTAAACATGCTAATTTGAGCTCTAACACTGATGATCCACCTACAAATGTGAACTGACGTTCAGAAATGAAACATTTGAAAACGGACCATTTTCCACATTTCTGAAGCATGACGTAATGGGGGGGTGTTATCTCTTTAGTCGAAAATCAGCCGTTTTTGCTCGAACATTAAATGCCTCCAAATGGTATTTAATTAACTTCCCGGGGTGAAGAAACCCTTTTTGAGAACTCAGAGTGAGTAAATTGGCCATTTTCATGCACTTTTAACCATTCCATAAATCTTGTGTTTAGGGCCCCTGGAAGCATGAAAATCACTTTAAACATGCTAATTTTAGCTCTAACACTGATGATCCACCTACAAATGTGAACTGACGTTCAAAAATAAAACATTTGAAAACGGACCATTTTCCACATTTCTGAAGCATGACGTAATGGGGGGGGTGTTATCTCTTTTGTCGAAAATCAGCCGTTTTTGCTCGAACATTAAATGCCTCCAAATGGTATTTAATTAACTTCCCGGGGTGACGAAACCCTTTTTGAGAACTCAGAGTGAGTAAATTGGCCATTTTCATGCACTTTTAACCATTCCATAAATCTTGTGTTTAGGGCCCCTGGAAGCATGAAAATCACTTTAAACATGCCAATGTTAGCTCTAACACTGATGATCCACCTACAAATGTGAACTGACGTTCAAAAATCAAACATTTGAAAACGGACCATTTTCCACATTTCTGAAGCATGACGTAATGGGGGGGTGTTATCTCTTTTGTCGAAAATCAGCCGTTTTTGCTTGAACATTAAATGCCTCCAAATAGTATTTAATTCTCTTCCCGAGCCCCTGGAAGCATGAAAATCACTTTAAACATGCTAATTTTAGCTCTAACACTGATGATCCACCTACAAATGTGAACTGACGTTCAAAAATAAAACATTTGAAAACGGACCATTTTCCACATTTCTGAAGCATGACGTAATGGGGGGGTGTTATCTCTTTTGTCGAAAATCAGCCGTTTTTGCTCGAACATTAAATGCCTCCAAATGGTATTTAATTAACTTCCCGGGGTGAAGAAACCCTTTTTGAGAACTCAGAGTGAGTAAATTGGCCATTTTCATGCACTTTTAACCATTCCATAAATCTTGTGTTTAGGGCCCCTGGAAGCATGAAAATCACTTTAAACATGCCAATGTTAGCTCTAACACTGATGATCCACCTACAAATGTGAACTGACGTTCAAAAATCAAACATTTGAAAACGGACCATTTTCCACATTTCTGAAGCATGACGTAATGGGGGGGTGTTATCTCTTTTGTCGAAAATCAGCCGTTTTTGCTTGAACATTAAATGCCTCCAAATAGTATTTAATTCACTTCCCGAGCCCCTGGAAGCATGAAAATCACTTTAAACATGCTAATTTTAGCTCTAACACTGATGATCCACCTACAAATGTGAACTGACGTTCAAAAATAAAACATTTGAAAACGGACCATTTTCCACATTTCTGAAGCATGACGTAATGGGGGGGTGTTATCTCTTTTGTCGAAAATCAGCCGTTTTTGCTCGAACATTAAATGCCTCCAAATGGTATTTAATTAACTTCCCGGGGTGAAGAAACCCTTTTTGAGAACTCAGAGTGAGTAAATTGGCCATTTTCATGCACTTTTAACCATTCCATAAATCTTGTGTTTAGGGCCCCTAGAAGCATGAAAATCACTTTAAACATGCCAATGTTAGCTCTAACACTGATGATCCACCTATAAATGTGAACTGACGTTCAAAAATAAAACATTTGAAAACGGACCATTTTCCACATTTCTGAAGCATGACGTAATGGGGGGTGTTATCTCTTTTGTCGAAAATCAGCCATTTTTGCTCGAACATTAAATGCCTCCAAATGGTATTTAATTAACTTCCCGAGCCCCTGGAAGCATGAAAATCACTTTAAACATCCTAATTTTAGCTCTAACACTGATGATCCACCTACAAATGTGAACTGACGTTCAAAAATAAAACATTTGAAAACGGACCATTTTCCACATTTCTGAAGCATGACATAATGGGGGGGGTGTTATCTCTTTTGTCGAAAATCAGCCGTTTTTGCTTGAACATTAAATGCCTTCAAATAGTATTTAATTCACTTCCCGAGCCCCTGGAAGCATGAAAATCACTTTAAACATGCTAATTTGAGCTCTAACACTGATGATCCACCTACATATGTGAACTGACGTTCAGAAATGAAACATTTGAAAACGGACCATTTTCCACATTTCTGAAGCATGACGTAATGGGGGGGTGTTATCTCTTTTGTCGAAAATCAGCCGTTTTTGCTCGAACATTAAATGCCTCCAAATGGTATTTAATTAACTTCCCCGGGGTGAAGAAACCCTTTTTGAGAACTCAGAGTGAGTAAATTGGCCATTTTCATGCACTTTTAACCATTCCATAAATCTTGTGTTTAGGGCCCCTGGAAGCATGAAAATCACTTTAAACATGCCAATGTTAGCTCTAACACTGATGATCCACCTATAAATGTGAACTGACGTTCAAAAATAAAACATTTGAAAACGGACCATTTTCCACATTTCTGAAGCATGACGTAATGGGGGGGTGTTATCTCTTTTGTCGAAAATCAGCCGTTTTTGCTTGAACATTAAATGCCTCCAAATAGTATTTAATTCACTTTCCGAGCCCCTGGAAGCATGAAAATCACTTTAAACATGCTAATTTGAGCTCTAACACTGATGATCCACCTACAAATGTGAACTGACGTTCAAAAATAAAACATTTGAAAACGGACCATTTTCCACATTTCTGAAGCATGACGTAATGGGGGGGTGTTATCTCTTTTGTCGAAAATCAGCCGTTTTTGCTCGAACATTAAATGCCTCCAAATGGTATTTATTTAACTTCCCGAGCCCCTGGAAGCATGAAAATCACTTTAAACATGCTAATTTTAGCTCTAACACTGATGATCCACCTACAAATGTGAACTGACGTTCAAAAATAAAACATTTGAAAACGGACCATTTTCCACATTTCTGAAGCATGACGTAATGGGGGGTGTTATCTCTTTTGTCGAAAATCAGCCGTTTTTGCTCGAACATTAAATGCCTCCAAATGGTATTTATTTAACTTCCCGAGCCCCTGGAAGCATGAAAATCACTTTAAACATACTAATTTTAGCTCTAACACTGATGATCCACCTACAAATGTGAACTGACGTTCAAAAATAAAACATTTGAAAACGGACCATTTTCCACATTTCGGAAGCATGACGTAATGGGGGGGTGTTATCTCTTTTGTCGAAAATCAGCCGTTTTTGCTCGAACATTAAATGCCTCCAAATGGTATTTAATTAACTTCCCTGGGTGAAGAAACCCTTTTTGAGAACTCAGAGTGAGTAAATTGGCCATTTTCATGCACTTTTAACCATTCCATAAATCTTGTGTTTAGGGCCCCTGGAAGCATGAAAATCACTTTAAACATGCTAATTTTAGCTCTAACACTGATGATCCACCTACAAATGTGAACTGACGTTCAAAAATAAAACATTTGAAAACGGACCATTTTCCACATTTCTGAAGCATGACGTAATGGGGGGGGTGTTATCTCTTTTGTCGAAAATCAGCCGTTTTTGCTCGAACATTAAATGCCTCCAAATGGTATTTAATTAACTTCCCGGGGTGACGAAACCCTTTTTGAGAACTCAGAGTGAGTAAATTGGCCATTTTCATGCACTTTTAACCATTCCATAAAACTTGTGTTTAGGGCCCCTGGAAGCATGAAAATCACTTTAAACATGCCAATGTTAGCTCTAACACTGATGATCCACCTACAAATGTGAACTGACGTTCAAAAATCAAACATTTGAAAACGGACCATATTCCACATTTCTGAAGCATGACGTAATGGGGGGGTGTTATCTCTTTTGTCGAAAATCAGCCGTTTTTGCTTGAACATTAAATGCCTCCAAATAGTATTTAATTCTCTTCCCGAGCCCCTGGAAGCATGAAAATCACTTTAAACATGCTAATTTTAGCTCTAACACTGATGATCCACCTACAAATGTGAACTGACGTTCAAAAATAAAACATTTGAAAACGGACCATTTTCCACATTTCTGAAGCATGACGTAATGGGGGGGTGTTATCTCTTTTGTCGAAAATCAGCCGTTTTTGCTCGAACATTAAATGCCTCCAAATGGTATTTAATTAACTTCCCGGGGTGAAGAAACCCTTTTTGAGAACTCAGAGTGAGTAAATTGGCCATTTTCATGCACTTTTAACCATTCCATAAATCTTGTGTTTAGGGCCCCTGGAAGCATGAAAATCACTTTAAACATGCCAATGTTAGCTCTAACACTGATGATCCACCTACAAATGTGAACTGACGTTCAAAAATAAAACATTTGAAAACGGACCATTTTCCACATTTCTGAAGCATGACGTAATGGGGGGGTGTTATCTCTTTTGTCGAAAATCAGCCGTTTTTGCTCGAACATTAAATGCCTCCAAATGGTATTTAATTAACTTCCCGGGGTGAAGAAACCCTTTTTGAGAACTCAGAGTGAGTAAATTGGCCATTTTCATGCACTTTTAACCATTCCATAAATCTTGTGTTTAGGGCCCCTAGAAGCATGAAAATCACTTTAAACATGCCAATGTTAGCTCTAACACTGATGATCCACCTATAAATGTGAACTGACGTTCAAAAATAAAACATTTGAAAACGGACCATTTTCCACATTTCTGAAGCATGACGTAATGGGGGGTGTTATCTCTTTTGTCGAAAATCAGCCATTTTTGCTCGAACATTAAATGCCTCCAAATGGTATTTAATTAACTTCCCGAGCCCCTGGAAGCATGAAAATCACTTTAAACATCCTAATTTTAGCTCTAACACTGATGATCCACCTACAAATGTGAACTGACGTTCAAAAATAAAACATTTGAAAACGGACCATTTTCCACATTTCTGAAGCATGACGTAATGGGGGGGGTGTTATCTCTTTTGTCGAAAATCAGCCGTTTTTGCTTGAACATTAAATGCCTTCAAATAGTATTTAATTCACTTCCCGAGCCCCTGGAAGCATGAAAATCACTTTAAACATGCTAATTTGAGCTCTAACACTGATGATCCACCTACAAATGTGAACTGACGTTCAGAAATGAAACATTTGAAAACGGACCATTTTCCACATTTCTGAAGCATGACGTAATGGGGGGGTGTTATCTCTTTTGTCGAAAATCAGCCGTTTTTGCTCGAACATTAAATGCCTCCAAATGGTATTTAATTAACTTCCCGGGGTGAAGAAACCCTTTTTGAGAACTCAGAGTGAGTAAATTGGCCATTTTCATGCACTTTTAACCATTCCATAAATCTTGTGTTTAGGGCCCCTGGAAGCATGAAAATCACTTTAAACATGCCAATGTTAGCTCTAACACTGATGATCCACCTATAAATGTGAACTGACGTTCAAAAATAAAACATTTGAAAACGGACCATTTTCCACATTTCTGAAGCATGACGTAATGGGGGGGTGTTATCTCTTTTGTCGAAAATCAGCCGTTTTTGCTTGAACATTAAATGCCTCCAAATAGTATTTAATTCACTTTCCGAGCCCCTGGAAGCATGAAAATCACTTTAAACATGCTAATTTGAGCTCTAACACTGATGATCCACCTACAAATGTGAACTGACGTTCAAAAATAAAACATTTGAAAACGGACCATTTTCCACATTTCTGAAGCATGACGTAATGGGGGGGTGTTATCTCTTTTGTCGAAAATCAGCCGTTTTTGCTCGAACATTAAATGCCTCCAAATGGTATTTAATTAACTTCCCGGGGTGAAGAAACCCCTTTTGAGAACTCAGAGTGAGTAAATTGGCCATTTTCATGCACTTTTAACCATTCCATAAATCTTGTGTTTAGGGCCCCTGGAAGCATGAAAATCACTTTAAACATGCCAATGTTAGCTCTAACACTGATGATCCACCTACAAATGTGAACTGACGTTCAAAAATCAAACATTTGAAAACGGACCATTTTCCACATTTCTGAAGCATGACGTAATGGGGGGGTGTTATCTCTTTTGTCGAAAATCAGCCTAATTGCTTGAACATTAAATGCCTCCAAATAGTATTTAATTCACTTCCCGAGCCCCTGGAAGCATGAAAATCACTTTAAACATGCTAATTTTAGCTCTAACACTGATGATCCACCTACAAATGTGAACTGACGTTCAAAAATAAAACATTTGAAAACGGACCATTTTCCACATTTCTGAAGCATGACGTAATGGGGGGGTGTTATCTCTTTTGTCGAAAATCAGCCGTTTTTGCTCGAACATTAAATGCCTCCAAATGGTATTTATTTAACTTCCCGAGCCCCTGGAAGCATGAAAATCACTTTAAACATGCTAATTTTAGCTCTAACACTGATGATCCACCTACAAATGTGAACTGACGTTCAAAAATAAAACATTTGAAAACGGACCATTTTCCACATTTCTGAAGCATGACGTAATGGGGGGGTGTTATCTCTTTTGTCGAAAATCAGCCGTTTTTACTCGAACATTAAATGCCTCCAAATGGTATTTAATTAACTTCCCGGGGTGACAAAACCCTTTTTGAGAACTCAGAGTGAGTAAATTGGCCATTTTCATGCACTTTTAACCATTCCATAAATCTTGTGTTTAGGGCCCCTGGAAGCATGAAAATCACTTTAAACATGCCAATGTTAGCTCTAACACTGATGATCCACCTACAAATGTGAACTGACGTTCAAAAATCAAACATTTGAAAACGGACCATTTTCCACATTTCTGAAGCATGACGTAATGGGGGGGTGTTATCTCTTTTGTCGAAAATCAGCCGTTTTTGCTTGAACATTAAATGCCTCCAAATAGTATTTAATTCTCTTCCCGAGCCCCTGGAAGCATGAAAATCACTTTAAACATGCTAATTTTAGCTCTAACACTGATGATCCACCTACAAATGTGAACTGACGTTCAAAAATAAAACATTTGAAAACGGACCATTTTCCACATTTCTGAAGCATGACGTAATGGGGGGGTGTTATCTCTTTTGTCGAAAATCAGCCGTTTTTGCTCGAACATTAAATGCCTCCAAATGGTATTTAATTAACTTCCCGGGGTGAAGAAACCCTTTTTGAGAACTCAGAGTGAGTAAATTGGCCATTTTCATGCACTTTTAACCATTCCATAAATCTTGTGTTTAGGGCCCCTGGAAGCATGAAAATCACTTTAAACATGCCAATGTTAGCTCTAACACTGATGATCCACCTACAAATGTGAACTGACGTTCAAAAATCAAACATTTCAAAACGGACCATTTTCCACATTTCTGAAGCATGACGTAATGGGGGGGTGTTATCTCTTTTGTCGAAAATCAGCCGTTTTTGCTTGAACATTAAATGCCTCCAAATAGTATTTAATTCACTTCCCGAGCCCCTGGAAGCATGAAAATCACTTTAAACATGCTAATTTTAGCTCTAACACTGATGATCCACCTACAAATGTGAACTGACGTTCAAAAATAAAACATTTGAAAACGGACCATTTTCCACATTTCTGAAGCATGACGTAATGGGGGGGTGTTATCTCTTTTGTCGAAAATCAGCCGTTTTTGCTCGAACATTAAATGCCTCCAAATGGTATTTAATCAACTTCCCGGGGTGAAGAAACCCTTTTTGAGAACTCAGAGTGAGTAAATTGGCCATTTTCATGCACTTTTAACCATTCCATAAATCTTGTGTTTAGGGCCCCTAGAAGCATGAAAATCACTTTAAACATGCCAATGTTAGCTCTAACACTGATGATCCACCTATAAATGTGAACTGACGTTCAAAAATCAAACATTTGAAAACGGACCATTTTCCACATTTCTGAAGCATGACGTAATGGGGGGGTGTTATCTCTTTTGTCGAAAATCAGCCGTTTTTGCTTGAACATTAAATGCCTCCAAATAGTATTTAATTCTCTTCCCGAGCCCCTGGAAGCATGAAAATCACTTTAAACATGCTAATTTTAGCTCTAACACTGATGATCCACCTACAAATGTGAACTGACGTTCAAAAATAAAACATTTGAAAACGGACCATTTTCCAAATTTCTGAAGCATGACGTAATGGGGGGGTGTTATCTCTTTTGTCGAAAATCAGCCGTTTTTGCTCGAACATTAAATGCCTCCAAATGGTATTTAATTAACTTCCCGGGGTGAAGAAACCCTTTATGAGAACTCAGAGTGAGTAAATTGGCCATTTTCATGCACTTTTAACCATTCCATAAATCTTGTGTTTAGGGCCCCTGGAAGCATGAAAATCACTTTAAACATGCCAATGTTAGCTCTAACACTGATGATCCACCTACAAATGTGAACTGACGTTCAAAAATAAAACATTTGAAAACGGACCATTTTCCACATTTCTGAAGCATGACGTAATGGGGGGGTGTTATCTCTTTTGTCGAAAATCAGCCGTTTTTGCTCGAACATTAAATGCCTCCAAATGGTATTTAATTAACTTCCCGGGGTGACGAAACCCTTTTTGAGAACTCAGAGTGAGTAAATTGGCCATTTTCATGCACTTTTAACCATTCCATAAATCTTGTGTTTAGGGCCCCTGGAAGCATGAAAATCACTTTAAACATGCCAATGTTAGCTCTAACACTGATGATCCACCTACAAATGTGAACTGACGTTCAAAAATCAAACATTTGAAAACGGACCATTTTCCACATTTCTGAAGCATGACGTAATGGGGGGTGTTATCTCTTTTGTCGAAAATCAGCCATTTTTGCTCGAACATTAAATGCCTCCAAATGGTATTTAATTAACTTCCCGGGGTGACGAAACCCTTTTTGAGAACTCAGAGTGAGTAAATTGGCCATTTTCATGCACTTTTAACCATTCCATAAATCTTGTGTTTAGGGCCCCTGGAAGCATGAAAATCACTTTAAACATGCCAATGTTAGCTCTAACACTGATGATCCACCTACAAATGTGAACTGACGTTCAAAAATCAAACATTTGAAAACGGACCATTTTCCACATTTCTGAAGCATGACGTAATGGGGGGGTGTTCTCTCTTTTGTCGAAAATCAGCCGTTTTTGCTTGAACATTAAATGCCTCCAAATAGTATTTAATTCTCTTCCCGAGCCCCTGGAAGCATGAAAATCACTTTAAACATGCTAATTTGAGCTCTAACACTGATGATCCACCTACAAATGTGAACTGACGTTCAGAAATGAAACATTTGAAAACGGACCATTTTCCACATTTCTGAAGCATGACGTAATGGGGGGGTGTTATCTCTTTAGTCGAAAATCAGCCGTGTTTGCTCGAACATTAAATGCCTCCAAATGGTATTTAATTAACTTCCCGGGGTGAAGAAACCCTTTTTGAGAACTCAGAGTGAGTAAATTGGCCATTTTCATGCACTTTTAACCATTCCATAAATCTTGTGTTTAGGGCCCCTGGAAGCATGAAAATCACTTTAAACATGCCAATGTTAGCTCTAACACTGATGATCCACCTATAAATGTGAACTGACGTTCAAAAATAAAACATTTGAAAACGGACCATTTTCCACATTTCTGAAGCATGACGTAATGGGGGGGTGTTATCTCTTTTGTCGAAAATCAGCCGTTTTTGCTTGAACATTAAATGCCTCCAAATAGTATTTAATTCACTTTCCGAGCCCCTGGAAGCATGAAAATCACTTTAAACATGCTAATTTGAGCTCTAACACTGATGATCCACCTACAAATGTGAACTGACGTTCAAAAATAAAACATTTGAAAACGGACCATTTTCCACATTTCTGAAGCATGACGTAATGGGGGGGTGTTATCTCTTTTGTCGAAAATCAGCCGTTTTTGCTCGAACATTAAATGCCTCCAAATGGTATTTATTTAACTTCCCGAGCCCCTGGAAGCATGAAAATCACTTTAAACATACTAATTTTAGCTCTAACACTGATGATCCACCTACAAATGTGAACTGACGTTCAAAAATAAAACATTTGAAAACGGACCATTTTCCACATTTCGGAAGCATGACGTAATGGGGGGGTGTTATCTCTTTTGTCGAAAATCAGCCGTTTTTGCTCGAACATTAAATGCCTCCAAATGGTATTTAATTAACTTCCCTGGGTGAAGAAACCCTTTTTGAGAACTCAGAGTGAGTAAATTGGCCATTTTCATGCACTTTTAACCATTCCATAAATCTTGTGTTTAGGGCCCCTGGAAGCATGAAAATCACTTTAAACATGCTAATTTTAGCTCTAACACTGATGATCCACCTACAAATGTGAACTGACGTTCAAAAATAAAACATTTGAAAACGGACCATTTTCCACATTTCTGAAGCATGACGTAATGGGGGGGTGTTATCTCTTTTGTCGAAAATCAGCCGTTTTTGCTCGAACATTAAATGCCTCCAAATGGTATTTATTTAACTTCCCGAGCCCCTGGAAGCATGAAAATCACTTTAAACATACTAATTTTAGCTCTAACACTGATGATCCACCTACAAATGTGAACTGACGTTCAAAAATAAAACATTTGAAAACGGACCATTTTCCACATTTCGGAAGCATGACGTAATGGGGGGGTGTTATCTCTTTTGTCGAAAATCAGCCGTTTTTGCTCGAACATTAAATGCCTCCAAATGGTATTTAATTAACTTCCCTGGGTGAAGAAACCCTTTTTGAGAACTCAGAGTGAGTAAATTGGCCATTTTCATGCACTTTTAACCATTCCATAAATCTTGTGTTTAGGGCCCCTGGAAGCATGAAAATCACTTTAAACATGCTAATTTTAGCTCTAACACTGATGATCCACCTACAAATGTGAACTGACGTTCAAAAATAAAACATTTGAAAACGGACCATTTTCCACATTTCTGAAGCATGACGTAATGGGGGGGGTGTTATCTCTTTTGTCGAAAATCAGCCGTTTTTGCTCGAACATTAAATGCCTCCAAATGGTATTTAATTAACTTCCCGGGGTGACGAAACCCTTTTTGAGAACTCAGAGTGAGTAAATTGGCCATTTTCATGCACTTTTAACCATTCCATAAATCTTGTGTTTAGGGCCCCTGGAAGCATGAAAATCACTTTAAACATGCCAATGTTAGCTCTAACACTGATGATCCACCTACAAATGTGAACTGACGTTCAAAAATCAAACATTTGAAAACGGACCATTTTCCACATTTCTGAAGCATGACGTAATGGGGGGGTGTTATCTCTTTTGTCGAAAATCAGCCGTTTTTGCTTGAACATTAAATGCCTCCAAATAGTATTTAATTCTCTTCCCGAGCCCCTGGAAGCATGAAAATCACTTTAAACATGCTAATTTTAGCTCTAACACCGATGATCCACCTACAAATGTGAACTGACGTTCAAAAATAAAACATTTGAAAACGGACCATTTTCCACATTTCTGAAGCATGACGTAATGGGGGGGTGTTATCTCTTTTGTCGAAAATCAGCCGTTTTTGCTCGAACCTTAAATGCCTCCAAATGGTATTTAATTAACTTCCCGGGGTGAAGAAACCCTTTTTGAGAACTCAGAGTGAGTAAATTGGCCATTTTCATGCACTTTTAACCATTCCATAAATCTTGTGTTTAGGGCCCCTGGAAGCATGAAAATCACTTTAAACATGCCAATGTTAGCTCTAACACTGATGATCCACCTACAAATGTGAACTGACGTTCAAAAATAAAACATTTGAAAACGGACCATTTTCCACATTTCTGAAGCATGACGTAATGGGGGGGTGTTATCTCTTTTGTCGAAAATCAGCCGTTTTTGCTCGAACATTAAATGCCTCCAAATGGTATTTAATTAACTTCCCGGGGTGAAGAAACCCTTTTTGAGAACTCAGAGTGAGTAAATTGGCCATTTTCATGCACTTTTAACCATTCCATAAATCTTGTGTTTAGGGCCCCTAGAAGCATGAAAATCACTTTAAACATGCCAATGTTAGCTCTAACACTGATGATCCACCTATAAATGTGAACTGACGTTCAAAAATAAAACATTTGAAAACGGACCATTTTCCACATTTCTGAAGCATGACGTAATGGGGGGTGTTATCTCTTTTGTCGAAAATCAGCCATTTTTGCTCGAACATTAAATGCCTCCAAATGGTATTTAATTAACTTCCCGAGCCCCTGGAAGCATGAAAATCACTTTAAACATCCTAATTTTAGCTCTAATACTGATGATCCACCTACAAATGTGAACTGACGTTCAAAAATAAAACATTTGAAAACGGACCATTTTCCACATTTCTGAAGCATGACGTAATGGGGGGGGTGTTATCTCTTTTGTCGAAAATCAGCCGTTTTTGCTTGAACATTAAATGCCTTCAAATAGTATTTAATTCACTTCCCGAGCCCCTGGAAGCATGAAAATCACTTTAAACATGCTAATTTGAGCTCTAACACTGATGATCCACCTACAAATGTGAACTGACGTTCAGAAATGAAACATTTGAAAACGGACCATTTTCCACATTTCTGAAGCATGACGTAATGGGGGGGTGTTATCTCTTTTGTCGAAAATCAGCCGTTTTTGCTCGAACATTAAATGCCTCCAAATGGTATTTAATTAACTTCCCGGGGTGAAGAAACCCTTTTTGAGAACTCAGAGTGAGTAAATTGGCCATTTTCATGCACTTTTAACCATTCCATAAATCTTGTGTTTAGGGCCCCTGGAAGCATGAAAATCACTTTAAACATGCCAATGTTAGCTCTAACACTGATGATCCACCTATAAATGTGAACTGACGTTCAAAAATAAAACATTTGAAAACGGACCATTTTCCACATTTCTGAAGCATGACGTAATGGGGGGGTGTTATCTCTTTTGTCGAAAATCAGCCGTTTTTGCTTGAACATTAAATGCCTCCAAATAGTATTTAATTCACTTTCCGAGCCCCTGGAAGCATGAAAATCACTTTAAACATGCTAATTTGAGCTCTAACACTGATGATCCACCTACAAATGTGAACTGACGTTCAAAAATAAAACATTTGAAAACGGACCATTTTCCACATTTCTGAAGCATGACGTAATGGGGGGGTGTTATCTCTTTTGTCGAAAATCAGCCGTTTTTGCTCGAACATTAAATGCCTCCAAATGGTATTTATTTAACTTCCCGAGCCCCTGGAAGCATGAAAATCACTTTAAACATGCTAATTTTAGCTCTAACACTGATGATCCACCTACAAATGTGAACTGACGTTCAAAAATAAAACATTTGAAAACGGACCATTTTCCACATTTCTGAAGCATGACGTACTGGGGGGGGTGTTATCTCTTTTGTCGAAAATCAGCCGTTTTTGCTCGAACATTAAATGCCTCCAAATGGTATTTAATTAACTTCCCGGGGTGACGAAACCCTTTTTGAGAACTCAGAGTGAGTAAATTGGCCATTTTCATGCACTTTTAACCATTCCATAAATCTTGTGTTTAGGGCCCCTGGAAGCATGAAAATCACTTTAAACATGCCAATGTTAGCTCTAACACTGATGATCCACCTACAAATGTGAACTGACGTTCAAAAATCAAACATTTGAAAACGGACCATTTTCCACATTTCTGAAGCATGACGTAATGGGGGGGTGTTATCTCTTTTGTCGAAAATCAGCCGTTTTTGCTTGAACATTAAATGCCTCCAAATAGTATTTAATTCTCTTCCCGAGCCCCTGGAAGCATGAAAATCACTTTAAACATGCTAATTTTAGCTCTAACACTGATGATCCACCTACAAATGTGAACTGACGTTCAAAAATAAAACATTTGAAAACGGACCATTTTCCACATTTCTGAAGCATGACGTAATGGGGGGGTGTTATCTCTTTTGTCGAAAATCAGCCGTTTTTGCTCGAACATTAAATGCCTCCAAATGGTATTTAATTAACTTCCCGGGGTGAAGAAACCCTTTTTGAGAACTCAGAGTGAGTAAATTGGCCATTTTCATGCACTTTTAACCATTCCATAAATCTTGTGTTTAGGGCCCCTGGAAGCATGAAAATCACTTTAAACATGCCAATGTTAGCTCTAACACTGATGATCCACCTACAAATGTGAACTGACGTTCAAAAATCAAACATTTGAAAACGGACCATTTTCCACATTTCTGAAGCATGACGTAATGGGGGGGTGTTATCTCTTTTGTCGAAAATCAGCCGTTTTTGCTTGAACATTAAATGCCTCCAAATAGTATTTAATTCACTTCCCGAGCCCCTGGAAGCATGAAAATCACTTTAAACATGCTAATTTTAGCTCTAACACTGATGATCCACCTACAAATGTGAACTGACGTTCAAAAATAAAACATTTGAAAACGGACCATTTTCCACATTTCTGAAGCATGACGTAATGGGGGGGTGTTATCTCTTTTGTCGAAAATCAGCCGTTTTTGCTCGAACATTAAATGCCTCCAAATGGTATTTAATTAACTTCCCGGGGTGAAGAAACCCTTTTTGAGAACTCAGAGTGAGTAAATTGGCCATTTTCATGCACTTTTAACCATTCCATAAATCTTGTGTTTAGGGCCCCTAGAAGCATGAAAATCACTTTAAACATGCCAATGTTAGCTCTAACACTGATGATCCACCTATAAATGTGAACTGACGTTCAAAAATAAAACATTTGAAAACGGACCATTTTCCACATTTCTGAAGCATGACGTAATGGGGGGTGTTATCTCTTTTGTCGAAAATCAGCCATTTTTGCTCGAACATTAAATGCCTCCAAATGGTATTTAATTAACTTCCCGGGGTGACGAAACCCTTTTTGAGAACTCAGAGTGAGTAAATTGGCCATTTTCATGCACTTTTAACCATTCCATAAATCTTGTGTTTAGGGCCCCTGGAAGCATGAAAATCACTTTAAACATGCCAATGTTAGCTCTAACACTGATGATCCACCTACAAATGTGAACTGACGTTCAAAAATCAAACATTTTAAAACGGACCATTTTCCACATTTCTGAAGCATGACGTAATGGGGGGGTGTTATCTCTTTTGTCGAAAATCAGCCGTTTTTGCTTGAACATTAAATGCCTCCAAATAGTATTTAATTCTCTTCCCGAGCCCCTGGAAGCATGAAAATCACTTTAAACATGCTAATTTGAGCTCTAACACTGATGATCCACCTACAAATGTGAACTGACGTTCAGAAATGAAACATTTGAAAACGGACCATTTTCCACATTTCTGAAGCATGACGTAATGGGGGGGTGTTATCTCTTTAGTCGAAAATCAGCGGTTTTTGCTCGAACATTAAATGCCTCCAAATGGTATTTAATTAACTTCCCGGGGTGAAGAAACCCTTTTTGAGAACTCAGAGTGAGTAAATTGGCCATTTTCATGCACTTTTAACCATTCCATAAATCTTGTGTTTAGGGCCCCTGGAAGCATGAAAATCACTTTAAACATGCCAATGTTAGCTCTAACACTGATGATCCACCTATAAATGTGAACTGACGTTCAAAAATAAAACATTTGAAAACGGACCATTTTCCACATTTCTGAAGCATGACGTAATGGGGGGGTGTTATCTCTTTTGTCGAAAATCAGCCGTTTTTGCTTGAACATTAAATGCCTCCAAATAGTATTTAATTCACTTTCCGAGCCCCTGGAAGCATGAAAATCACTTTAAACATGCTAATTTGAGCTCTAACACTGATGATCCACCTACAAATGTGAACTGACGTTCAAAAATAAAACATTTGAAAACGGACCATTTTCCACATTTCTGAAGCATGACGTAATGGGGGGGTGTTATCTCTTTTGTCGAAAATCAGCCGTTTTTGCTCGAACATTAAATGCCTCCAAATGGTATTTATTTAACTTCCCGAGCCCCTGGAAGCATGAAAATCACTTTAAACATGCTAATTTTAGCTCTAACACTGATGATCCACCTACAAATGTGAACTGACGTTCAAAAATAAAACATTTGAAAACGGACCATTTTCCACATTTCGGAAGCATGACGTAATGGGGGGGTGTTATCTCTTTTGTCGAAAATCAGCCGTTTTTGCTCAAACATTAAATGCCTCCAAATGGTATTTAATTAACTTCCCTGGGTGAAGAAACCCTTTTTGAGAACTCAGAGTGAGTAAATTGGCCATTTTCATGCACTTTTAACCATTCCATAAATCTTGTGTTTAGGGCCCCTGGAAGCATGAAAATCACTTTAAACATGCTAATTTTAGCTCTAACACTGATGATCCACCTACAAATGTGAACTGACGTTCAAAAATAAAACATTTGAAAACGGACCATTTTCCACATTTCTGAAGCATGACGTAATGGGGGGGGTGTTATCTCTTTTGTCGAAAATCAGCCGTTTTTGCTCGAACATTAAATGCCTCCAAATGGTATTTAATTAACTTCCCGGGGTGACGAAACCCTTTTTGAGAACTCAGAGTGAGTAAATTGGCCATTTTCATGCACTTTTAACCATTCCATAAATCTTGTGTTTAGGGCCCCTGGAAGCATGAAAATCACTTTAAACATGCCAATGTTAGCTCTAACACTGATGATCCACCTACAAATGTGAACTGACGTTCAAAAATCAAACATTTGAAAACGGACCATTTTCCACATTTCTGAAGCATGACGTAATGGGGGGGTGTTATCTCTTTTGTCGAAAATCAGCCGTTTTTGCTTGAACATTAAATGCCTCCAAATAGTATTTAATTCTCTTCCCGAGCCCCTGGAAGCATGAAAATCACTTTAAACATGCTAATTTTAGCTCTAACACTGATGATCCACCTACAAATGTGAACTGACGTTCAAAAATAAAACATTTGAAAACGGACCATTTTCCACATTTCTGAAGCATGACGTAATGGTGGGGTGTTATCTCTTTTGTCGAAAATCAGCCGTTTTTGCTCGAACATTAAATGCCTCCAAATGGTATTTAATTAACTTCCCTGGGTGAAGAAACCCTTTTTGAGAACTCAGAGTGAGTAAATTGGCCATTTTCATGCACTTTTAACCATTCCATAAATCTTGTGTTTAGGGCCCCTAGAAGCATGAAAATCACTTTAAACATGCCAATGTTAGCTCTAACACTGATGATCCACCTATAAATGTGAACTGACGTTCAAAAATAAAACATTTGAAAACAGACCATTTTCCACATTTCTGAAGCATGACGTAATGGGGGGTGTTATCTCTTTTGTCGAAAATCAGCCATTTTTGCTCGAACATTAAATGCCTCCAAATGGTATTTAATTAACTTCCCGAGCCCCTGGAAGCATGAAAATCACTTTAAACATCCTAATTTTAGCTCTAACACTGATGATCCACCTACAAATGTGAACTGACGTTCAAAAATAAAACATTTGAAAACGGACCATTTTCCACATTTCTGAAGCATGACGTAATGGGGGGGGGTGTTATCTCTTTTGTCGAAAATCAGCTGTTTTTGCTTGAACATTTAATGCCTTCAAATAGTATTTAATTCACTTCCCGAGCCCCTGGAAGCATGAAAATCACTTTAAACATGCTAATTTGAGCTCTAACACTGATGATCCACCTACAAATGTGAACTGACGTTCAGAAATGAAACATTTGAAAACGGACCATTTTCCACATTTCTGAAGCATGACGTAATGGGGGGGTGTTATCTCTTTTGTCGAAAATCAGCCGTTTTTGCTCGAACATTAAATGCCTCCAAATGGTATTTAATTAACTTCCCGGGGTGAAGAAACCCTTTTTGAGAACTCAGAGTGAGTAAATTGGCCATTTTCATGCACTTTTAACCATTCCATAAATCTTGTGTTTAGGGCCCCTGGAAGCATGAAAATCACTTTAAACATGCCAATGTTAGCTCTAACACTGATGATCCACCTATAAATGTGAACTGACGTTCAAAAATAAAACATTTGAAAACGGACCATTTTCCACATTTCTGAAGCATGACGTAATGGGGGGGTGTTATCTCTTTTGTCGAAAATCAGCCGTTTTTGCTTGAACATTAAATGCCTCCAAATAGTATTTAATTCACTTTCCGAGCCCCTGGAAGCATGAAAATCACTTTAAACATGCTAATTTGAGCTCTAACACTGATGATCCACCTACAAATGTGAACTGACGTTCAAAAATAAAACATTTGAAAACGGACCATTTTCCACATTTCTGAAGCATGACGTAATGGGGGGGGTGTTATCTCTTTTGTCGAAAATCAGCCGTTTTTGCTCGAACATTAAATGCCTCCAAATGGTATTTATTTAACTTCCCGAGCCCCTGGAAGCATGAAAATCACTTTAAACATGCTAATTTTAGCTCTAACACTGATGATCCACCTACAAATGTGAACTGACGTTCAAAAATAAAACATTTGAAAACGGACCATTTTCCACATTTCTGAAGCATGACGTACTGGGGGGGGTGTTATCTCTTTTGTCGAAAATCAGCCGTTTTTGCTCGAACATTAAATGCCTCCAAATGGTATTTAATTAACTTCCCGGGGTGACGAACCCCTTTTTGAGAACTCAGAGTGAGTAAATTGGCCATTTTCATGCACTTTTAACCATTCCATAAATCTTGTGTTTAGGGCCCCTGGAAGCATGAAAATCACTTTAAACATGCCAATGTTAGCTCTAACACTGATGATCCACCTACAAATGTGAACTGACGTTCAAAAATCAAACATTTGAAAACGGACCATTTTCCACATTTCTGAAGCATGACGTAATGGGGGGGTGTTATCTCTTTTGTCGAAAATCAGCCGTTTTTGCTTGAACATTAAATGCCTCCAAATAGTATTTAATTCTCTTCCCGAGCCCCTGGAAGCATGAAAATCACTTTAAACATGCTAATTTTAGCTCTAACACTGATGATCCACCTACAAATGTGAACTGACGTTCAAAAATAAAACATTTGAAAACGGACCATTTTCCACATTTCGGAAGCATGACGTAATGGGGGGGTGTTATCTCTTTTGTCGAAAATCAGCCGTTTTTGCTCGAACATTAAATGCCTCCAAATGGTATTTAATTAACTTCCCTGGGTGAAGAAACCCTTTTTGAGAACTCAGAGTGAGTAAATTGGCCATTTTCATGCACTTTTAACCATTCCATAAATCTTGTGTTTAGGGCCCCTGGAAGCATGAAAATCACTTTAAACATGCTAATTTTAGCTCTAACACTGATGATCCACCTACAAATGTGAACTGACGTTCAAAAATAAAACATTTGAAAACGGACCATTTTCCACATTTCTGAAGCATGACGTAATGGGGGGGTGTTATCTCTTTTGTCGAAAATCAGCCGTTTTTGCTCGAACATTAAATGCCTCCAAATGGTATTTAATTAACTTCCCGGGGTGACGAAACCCTTTTTGAGAACTCAGAGTGAGTAAATTGGCCATTTTCATGCACTTTTAACCATTCCATAAATCTTGTGTTTAGGGCCCCTGGAAGCATGAAAATCACTTTAAACATGCCAATGTTAGCTCTAACACTGATGATCCACCTACAAATGTGAACTGACGTTCAAAAATCAAACATTTGAAAACGGACCATTTTCCACATTTCTGAAGCATGACGTAATGGGGGGGTGTTATCTCTTTTGTCGAAAATCAGCCGTTTTTGCTTGAACATTAAATGCCTCCAAATAGTATTTAATTCTCTTCCCGAGCCCCTGGAAGCATGAAAATCACTTTAAACATGCTAATTTTAGCTCTAACACTGATGATCCACCTACAAATGTGAACTGACGTTCAAAAATAAAACATTTGAAAACGGACCATTTTCCACATTTCTGAAGCATGACGTAATGGGGGGGTGTTATCTCTTTTGTCGAAAATCAGCCGTTTTTGCTCGAACATTAAATGCCTCCAAATGGTATTTAATTAACTTCCCGGGGTGAAGAAACCCTTTTTGAGAACTCAGAGTGAGTAAATTGGCCATTTTCATGCACTTTTAACCATTCCATAAATCTTGTGTTTAGGGCCCCTGGAAGCATGAAAATCACTTTAAACATGCCAATGTTAGCTCTAACACTGATGATCCACCTACAAATGTGAACTGACGTTCAAAAATAAAACATTTGAAAACGGACCATTTTCCACATTTCTGAAGCATGACGTAATGGGGGGGTGTTATCTCTTTTGTCGAAAATCAGCCGTTTTTGCTCGAACATTAAATGCCTCCAAATGGTATTTAATTAACTTCCCGGGGTGAAGAAACCCTTTTTGAGAACTCAGAGTGAGTAAATTGGCCATTTTCATGCACTTTTAACCATTCCATAAATCTTGTGTTTAGGGCCCCTAGAAGCATGAAAATCACTTTAAACATGCCAATGTTAGCTCTAACACTGATGATCCACCTATAAATGTGAACTGACGTTCAAAAATAAAACATTTGAAAACGGACCATTTTCCACATTTCTGAAGCATGACGTAATGGGGGGTGTTATCTCTTTTGTCGAAAATCAGCCATTTTTGCTCGAACATTAAGTGCCTCCAAATGGTATTTAATTAACTTCCCGAGCCCCTGGAAGCATGAAAATCACTTTAAACATCCTAATTTTAGCTCTAATACTGATGATCCACCTACAAATGTGAACTGACGTTCAAAAATAAAACATTTGAAAACGGACCATTTTCCACATTTCTGAAGCATGACGTAATGGGGGGGGTGTTATCTCTTTTGTCGAAAATCAGCCGTTTTTGCTTGAACATTAAATGCCTTCAAATAGTATTTAATTCACTTCCCGAGCCCCTGGAAGCATGAAAATCACTTTAAACATGCTAATTTGAGCTCTAACACTGATGATCCACCTACAAATGTGAACTGACGTTCAGAAATGAAACATTTGAAAACGGACCATTTTCCACATTTCTGAAGCATGACGTAATGGGGGGGTGTTATCTCTTTTGTCGAAAATCAGCCGTTTTTGCTCGAACATTAAATGCCTCCAAATGGTATTTAATTAACTTCCCGGGGTGAAGAAACCCTTTTTGAGAACTCAGAGTGAGTAAATTGGCCATTTTCATGCACTTTTAACCATTCCATAAATCTTGTGTTTAGGGCCCCTGGAAGCATGAAAATCACTTTAAACATGCCAATGTTAGCTCTAACACTGATGATCCACCTATAAATGTGAACTGACGTTCAAAAATAAAACATTTGAAAACGGACCATTTTCCACATTTCTGAAGCATGACGTAATGGGGGGGTGTTATCTCTTTTGTCGAAAATCAGCCGTTTTTGCTTGAACATTAAATGCCTCCAAATAGTATTTAATTCACTTTCCGAGCCCCTGGAAGCATGAAAATCACTTTAAACATGCTAATTTGAGCTCTAACACTGATGATCCACCTACAAATGTGAACTGACGTTCAAAAATAAAACATTTGAAAACGGACCATTTTCCACATTTCTGAAGCATGACGTAATGGGGGGGTGTTATCTCTTTTGTCGAAAATCAGCCGTTTTTGCTCGAACATTAAATGCCTCCAAATGGTATTTATTTAACTTCCCGAGCCCCTGGAAGCATGAAAATCACTTTAAACATGCTAATTTTAGCTCTAACACTGATGATCCACCTACAAATGTGAACTGACGTTCAAAAATAAAACATTTGAAAACGGACCATTTTCCACATTTCTGAAGCATGACGTACTGGGGGGGGTGTTATCTCTTTTGTCGAAAATCAGCCGTTTTTGCTCGAACATTAAATGCCTCCAAATGGTATTTAATTAACTTCCCGGGGTGACGAAACCCTTTTTGAGAACTCAGAGTGAGTAAATTGGCCATTTTCATGCACTTTTAACCATTCCATAAATCTTGTGTTTAGGGCCCCTGGAAGCATGAAAATCACTTTAAACATGCCAATGTTAGCTCTAACACTGATGATCCACCTACAAATGTGAACTGACGTTCAAAAATCAAACATTTGAAAACGGACCATTTTCCACATTTCTGAAGCATGACGTAATGGGGGGGTGTTATCTCTTTTGTCGAAAATCAGCCGTTTTTGCTTGAACATTAAATGCCTCCAAATAGTATTTAATTCTCTTCCCGAGCCCCTGGAAGCATGAAAATCACTTTAAACATGCTAATTTTAGCTCTAACACTGATGATCCACCTACAAATGTGAACTGACGTTCAAAAATAAAACATTTGAAAACGGACCATTTTCCACATTTCTGAAGCATGACGTAATGGGGGGGTGTTATCTCTTTTGTCGAAAATCAGCCGTTTTTGCTCGAACATTAAATGCCTCCAAATGGTATTTAATTAACTTCCCGGGGTGAAGAAACCCTTTTTGAGAACTCAGAGTGAGTAAATTGGCCATTTTCATGCACTTTTAACCATTCCATAAATCTTGTGTTTAGGGCCCCTGGAAGCATGAAAATCACTTTAAACATGCCAATGTTAGCTCTAACACTGATGATCCACCTACAAATGTGAACTGACGTTCAAAAATCAAACATTTGAAAACGGACCATTTTCCACATTTCTGAAGCATGACGTAATGGGGGGGTGTTATCTCTTTTGTCGAAAATCAGCCGTTTTTGCTTGAACATTAAATGCCTCCAAATAGTATTTAATTCACTTCCCGAGCCCCTGGAAGCATGAAAATCACTTTAAACATGCTAATTTTAGCTCTAACACTGATGATCCACCTACAAATGTGAACTGACGTTCAAAAATAAAACATTTGAAAACGGACCATTTTCCACATTTCTGAAGCATGACGTAATGGGGGGGTGTTATCTCTTTTGTCGAAAATCAGCCGTTTTTGCTCGAACATTAAATGCCTCCAAATGGTATTTAATTAACTTCCCGGGGTGAAGAAACCCTTTTTGAGAACTCAGAGTGAGTAAATTGGCCATTTTCATGCACTTTTAACCATTCCATAAATCTTGTGTTTAGGGCCCCTAGAAGCATGAAAATCACTTTAAACATGCCAATGTTAGCTCTAACACTGATGATCCACCTATAAATGTGAACTGACGTTCAAAAATAAAACATTTGAAAACGGACCATTTTCCACATTTCTGAAGCATGACGTAATGGGGGGTGTTATCTCTTTTGTCGAAAATCAGCCATTTTTGCTCGAACATTAAATGCCTCCAAATGGTATTTAATTAACTTCCCGGGGTGACGAAACCCTTTTTGAGAACTCAGAGTGAGTAAATTGGCCATTTTCATGCACTTTTAACCATTCCATAAATCTTGTGTTTAGGGCCCCTGGAAGCATGAAAATCACTTTAAACATGCCAATGTTAGCTCTAACACTGATGATCCACCTACAAATGTGAACTGACGTTCAAAAATCAAACATTTGAAAACGGACCATTTTCCACATTTCTGAAGCATGACGTAATGGGGGGGTGTTATCTCTTTTGTCGAAAATCAGCCGTTTTTGCTTGAACATTAAATGCCTCCAAATAGTATTTAATTCTCTTCCCGAGCCCCTGGAAGCATGAAAATCACTTTAAACATGCTAATTTGAGCTCTAACACTGATGATCCACCTACAAATGTGAACTGACGTTCAGAAATGAAACATTTGAAAACGGACCATTTTCCACATTTCTGAAGCATGACGTAATGGGGGGGTGTTATCTCTTTAGTCGAAAATCAGCGGTTTTTGCTCGAACATTAAATGCCTCCAAATGGTATTTAATTAACTTCCCGGGGTGAAGAAACCCTTTTTGAGAACTCAGAGTGAGTAAATTGGCCATTTTCATGCACTTTTAACCATTCCATGAATCTTGTGTTTAGGGCCCCTGGAAGCATGAAAATCACTTTAAACATGCCAATGTTAGCTCTAACACTGATGATCCACCTATAAATGTGAACTGACGTTCAAAAATAAAACATTTGAAAACGGACCATTTTCCACATTTCTGAAGCATGACGTAATGGGGGGGTGTTATCTCTTTTGTCGAAAATCAGCCGTTTTTGCTTGAACATTAAATGCCTCCAAATAGTATTTAATTCACTTTCCGAGCCCCTGGAAGCATGAAAATCACTTTAAACATGCTAATTTGAGCTCTAACACTGATGATCCACCTACAAATGTGAACTGACGTTCAAAAATAAAACATTTGAAAACGGACCATTTTCCACATTTCTGAAGCATGACGTAATGGGGGGGTGTTATCTCTTTTGTCGAAAATCAGCCGTTTTTGCTCGAACATTAAATGCCTCCAAATGGTATTTATTTAACTTCCCGAGCCCCTGGAAGCATGAAAATCACTTTAAACATGCTAATTTGAGCTCTAACACTGATGATCCACCTACAAATGTGAACTGACGTTCAGAAATGAAACATTTGAAAACGGACCATTTTCCACATTTCTGAAGCATGACGTAATGGGGGGGTGTTATCTCTTTAGTCGAAAATCAGCGGTTTTTGCTCGAACATTAAATGCCTCCAAATGGTATTTAATTAACTTCCCGGGGTGAAGAAACCCTTTTTGAGAACTCAGAGTGAGTAAATTGGCCATTTTCATGCACTTTTAACCATTCCATAAATCTTGTGTTTAGGGCCCCTGGAAGCATGAAAATCACTTTAAACATGCCAATGTTAGCTCTAACACTGATGATCCACCTATAAATGTGAACTGACGTTCAAAAATAAAACATTTGAAAACGGACCATTTTCCACATTTCTGAAGCATGACGTAATGGGGGGGTGTTATCTCTTTTGTCGAAAATCAGCCGTTTTTGCTTGAACATTAAATGCCTCCAAATAGTATTTAATTCACTTTCCGAGCCCCTGGAAGCATGAAAATCACTTTAAACATGCTAATTTGAGCTCTAACACTGATGATCCACCTACAAATGTGAACTGACGTTCAAAAATAAAACATTTGAAAACGGACCATTTTCCACATTTCTGAAGCATGACGTAATGGTGGGGTGTTATCTCTTTTGTCGAAAATCAGCCGTTTTTGCTCGAACATTAAATGCCTCCAAATGGTATTTAATTAACTTCCCTGGGTGAAGAAACCCTTTTTGAGAACTCAGAGTGAGTAAATTGGCCATTTTCATGCACTTTTAACCATTCCATAAATCTTGTGTTTAGGGCCCCTAGAAGCATGAAAATCACTTTAAACATGCCAATGTTAGCTCTAACACTGATGATCCACCTATAAATGTGAACTGACGTTCAAAAATAAAACATTTGAAAACAGACCATTTTCCACATTTCTGAAGCATGACGTAATGGGGGGTGTTATCTCTTTTGTCGAAAATCAGCCATTTTTGCTCGAACATTAAATGCCTCCAAATGGTATTTAATTAACTTCCCGAGCCCCTGGAAGCATGAAAATCACTTTAAACATCCTAATTTTAGCTCTAACACTGATGATCCACCTACAAATGTGAACTGACGTTCAAAAATAAAACATTTGAAAACGGACCATTTTCCACATTTCTGAAGCATGACGTAATGGGGGGGGGTGTTATCTCTTTTGTCGAAAATCAGCTGTTTTTGCTTGAACATTAAATGCCTTCAAATAGTATTTAATTCACTTCCTGAGCCCCTGGAAGCATGAAAATCACTTTAAACATGCTAATTTGAGCTCTAACACTGATGATCCACCTACAAATGTGAACTGACGTTCAGAAATGAAACATTTGAAAACGGACCATTTTCCACATTTCTGAAGCATGACGTAATGGGGGGGTGTTATCTCTTTTGTCGAAAATCAGCCGTTTTTGCTCGAACATTAAATGCCTCCAAATGGTATTTAATTAACTTCCCGGGGTGAAGAAACCCTTTTTGAGAACTCAGAGTGAGTAAATTGGCCATTTTCATGCACTTTTAACCATTCCATAAATCTTGTGTTTAGGGCCCCTGGAAGCATGAAAATCACTTTAAACATGCCAATGTTAGCTCTAACACTGATGATCCACCTATAAATGTGAACTGACGTTCAAAAATAAAACATTTGAAAACGGACCATTTTCCACATTTCTGAAGCATGACGTAATGGGGGGGTGTTATCTCTTTTGTCGAAAATCAGCCGTTTTTGCTTGAACATTAAATGCCTCCAAATAGTATTTAATTCACTTTCCGAGCCCCTGGAAGCATGAAAATCACTTTAAACATGCTAATTTGAGCTCTAACACTGATGATCCACCTACAAATGTGAACTGACGTTCAAAAATAAAACATTTGAAAACGGACCATTTTCCACATTTCTGAAGCATGACGTACTGGGGGGGGTGTTATCTCTTTTGTCGAAAATCAGCCGTTTTTGCTCGAACATTAAATGCCTCCAAATGGTATTTATTTAACTTCCCGAGCCCCTGGAAGCATGAAAATCACTTTAAACATGCTAATTTTAGCTCTAACACTGATGATCCACCTACAAATGTGAACTGACGTTCAAAAATAAAACATTTGAAAACGGACCATTTTCCACATTTCTGAAGCATGACGTACTGGGGGGGGTGTTATCTCTTTTGTCGAAAATCAGCCGTTTTTGCTCGAACATTAAATGCCTCCAAATGGTATTTAATTAACTTCCCGGGGTGACGAAACCCTTTTTGAGAACTCAGAGTGAGTAAATTGGCCATTTTCATGCACTTTTAACCATTCCATAAATCTTGTGTTTAGGGCCCCTGGAAGCATGAAAATCACTTTAAACATGTCAATGTTAGCTCTAACACTGATGATCCACCTACAAATGTGAACTGACGTTCAAAAATCAAACATTTGAAAACGGACCATTTTCCACATTTCTGAAGCATGACGTAATGGGGGGGTGTTATCTCTTTTGTCGAAAATCAGCCGTTTTTGCTTGAACATTAAATGCCTCCAAATAGTATTTAATTCACTTTCCGAGCCCCTGGAAGCATGAAAATCACTTTAAACATGCTAATTTGAGCTCTAACACTGATGATCCACCTACAAATGTGAACTGACGTTCAAAAATAAAACATTTGAAAACGGACCATTTTCCACATTTCTGAAGCATGACGTAATGGGGGGGTGTTATCTCTTTTGTCGAAAATCAGCCGTTTTTGCTCGAACATTAAATGCCTCCAAATGGTATTTATTTAACTTCCCGAGCCCCTGGAAGCATGAAAATCACTTTAAACATGCTAATTTTAGCTCTAACACTGATGATCCACCTACAAATGTGAACTGACGTTCAAAAATAAAACATTTGAAAACGGACCATTTTCCACATTTCTGAAGCATGACGTACTGGGGGGGGTGTTATCTCTTTTGTCGAAAATCAGCCGTTTTTGCTCGAACATTAAATGCCTCCAAATGGTATTTAATTAACTTCCCGGGGTGACGAAACCCTTTTTGAGAACTCAGAGTGAGTAAATTGGCCATTTTCATGCACTTTTAACCATTCCATAAATCTTGTGTTTAGGGCCCCTGGAAGCATGAAAATCACTTTAAACATGCCAATGTTAGCTCTAACACTGATGATCCACCTACAAATGTGAACTGACGTTCAAAAATCAAACATTTGAAAACGGACCATTTTCCACATTTCTGAAGCATGACGTAATGGGGGGGTGTTATCTCTTTTGTCGAAAATCAGCCGTTTTTGCTTGAACATTAAATGCCTCCAAATAGTATTTAATTCTCTTCCCGAGCCCCTGGAAGCATGAAAATCACTTTAAACATGCTAATTTTAGCTCTAACACTGATGATCCACCTACAAATGTGAACTGACGTTCAAAAATAAAACATTTGAAAACGGACCATTTTCCACATTTCTGAAGCATGACGTAATGGGGGGGTGTTATCTCTTTTGTCGAAAATCAGCCGTTTTTGCTCGAACATTAAATGCCTCCAAATGGTATTTAATTAACTTCCCGGGGTGAAGAAACCCTTTTTGAGAACTCAGAGTGAGTAAATTGGCCATTTTCATGCACTTTTAACCATTCCATAAATCTTGTGTTTAGGGCCCCTGGAAGCATGAAAATCACTTTAAACATGCCAATGTTAGCTCTAACACTGATGATCCACCTACAAATGTGAACTGACGTTCAAAAATCAAACATTTGAAAACGGACCATTTTCCACATTTCTGAAGCATGACGTAATGGGGGGGTGTTATCTCTTTTGTCGAAAATCAGCCGTTTTTGCTTGAACATTAAATGCCTCCAAATAGTATTTAATTCACTTCCCGAGCCCCTGGAAGCATGAAAATCACTTTAAACATGCTAATTTTAGCTCTAACACTGATGATCCACCTACAAATGTGAACTGACGTTCAAAAATAAAACATTTGAAAACGGACCATTTTCCACATTTCTGAAGCATGACGTAATGGGGGGGTGTTATCTCTTTTGTCGAAAATCAGCCGTTTTTGCTCGAACATTAAATGCCTCCAAATGGTATTTAATTAACTTCCCGGGGTGAAGAAACCCTTTTTGAGAACTCAGAGTGAGTAAATTGGCCATTTTCATGCACTTTTAACCATTCCATAAATCTTGTGTTTAGGGCCCCTGGAAGCATGAAAATCACTTTAAACATGCCAATGTTAGCTCTAACACTGATGATCCACCTACAAATGTGAACTGACGTTCAAAAATCAAACATTTGAAAACGGACCATTTTCCACATTTCTGAAGCATGACGTAATGGGGGGGTGTTATCTCTTTTGTCGAAAATCAGCCGTTTTTGCTTGAACATTAAATGCCTCCAAATAGTATTTAATTCTCTTCCCGAGCCCCTGGAAGCATGAAAATCACTTTAAACATGCTAATTTGAGCTCTAACACTGATGATCCACCTACAAATGTGAACTGACGTTCAGAAATGAAACATTTGAAAACGGACCATTTTCCACATTTCTGAAGCATGACGTAATGGGGGGGTGTTATCTCTTTAGTCGAAAATCAGCGGTTTTTGCTCGAACATTAAATGCCTCCAAATGGTATTTAATTAACTTCCCGGGGTGAAGAAACCCTTTTTGAGAACTCAGAGTGAGTAAATTGGCCATTTTCATGCACTTTTAACCATTCCATAAATCTTGTGTTTAGGGCCCCTGGAAGCATGAAAATCACTTTAAACATGCCAATGTTAGCTCTAACACTGATGATCCACCTATAAATGTGAACTGACGTTCAAAAATAAAACATTTGAAAACGGACCATTTTCCACATTTCTGAAGCATGACGTAATGGGGGGGTGTTATCTCTTTTGTCGAAAATCAGCCGTTTTTGCTTGAACATTAAATGCCTCCAAATAGTATTTAATTCACTTTCCGAGCCCCTGGAAGCATGAAAATCACTTTAAACATGCTAATTTGAGCTCTAACACTGATGATCCACCTACAAATGTGAACTGACGTTCAAAAATAAAACATTTGAAAACGGACCATTTTCCACATTTCTGAAGCATGACGTAATGGGGGGGTGTTATCTCTTTTGTCGAAAATCAGCCGTTTTTGCTCGAACATTAAATGCCTCCAAATGGTATTTATTTAACTTCCCGAGCCCCTGGAAGCATGAAAATCACTTTAAACATGCTAATTTTAGCTCTAACACTGATGATCCACCTACAAATGTGAACTGACGTTCAAAAATAAAACATTTGAAAACGGACCATTTTCCACATTTCGGAAGCATGACGTAATGGGGGGGTGTTATCTCTTTTGTCGAAAATCAGCCGTTTTTGCTCAAACATTAAATGCCTCCAAATGGTATTTAATTAACTTCCCTGGGTGAAGAAACCCTTTTTGAGAACTCAGAGTGAGTAAATTGGCCATTTTCATGCACTTTTAACCATTCCATAAATCTTGTGTTTAGGGCCCCTGGAAGCATGAAAATCACTTTAAACATGCTAATTTTAGCTCTAACACTGATGATCCACCTACAAATGTGAACTGACGTTCAAAAATAAAACATTTGAAAACGGACCATTTTCCACATTTCTGAAGCATGACGTAATGGGGGGGGTGTTATCTCTTTTGTCGAAAATCAGCCGTTTTTGCTCGAACATTAAATGCCTCCAAATGGTATTTAATTAACTTCCCGGGGTGACGAAACCCTTTTTGAGAACTCAGAGTGAGTAAATTGGCCATTTTCATGCACTTTTAACCATTCCATAAATCTTGTGTTTAGGGCCCCTGGAAGCATGAAAATCACTTTAAACATGCCATTGTTAGCTCTAACACTGATGATCCACCTACAAATGTGAACTGACGTTCAAAAATCAAACATTTGAAAACGGACCATTTTCCACATTTCTGAAGCATGACGTAATGGGGGGGTGTTATCTCTTTTGTCGAAAATCAGCCGTTTTTGCTTGAACATTAAATGCCTCCAAATAGTATTTAATTCTCTTCCCGAGCCCCTGGAAGCATGAAAATCACTTTAAACATGCTAATTTTAGCTCTAACACTGATGATCCACCTACAAATGTGAACTGACGTTCAAAAATAAAACATTTGAAAACGGACCATTTTCCACATTTCTGAAGCATGACGTAATGGTGGGGTGTTATCTCTTTTGTCGAAAATCAGCCGTTTTTGCTCGAACATTAAATGCCTCCAAATGGTATTTAATTAACTTCCCTGGGTGAAGAAACCCTTTTTGAGAACTCAGAGTGAGTAAATTGGCCATTTTCATGCACTTTTAACCATTCCATAAATCTTGTGTTTAGGGCCCCTAGAAGCATGAAAATCACTTTAAACATGCCAATGTTAGCTCTAACACTGATGATCCACCTATAAATGTGAACTGACGTTCAAAAATAAAACATTTGAAAACAGACCATTTTCCACATTTCTGAAGCATGACGTAATGGGGGGTGTTATCTCTTTTGTCGAAAATCAGCCATTTTTGCTCGAACATTAAATGCCTCCAAATGGTATTTAATTAACTTCCCGAGCCCCTGGAAGCATGAAAATCACTTTAAACATCCTAATTTTAGCTCTAACACTGATGATCCACCTACAAATGTGAACTGACGTTCAAAAATAAAACATTTGAAAACGGACCATTTTCCACATTTCTGAAGCATGACGTAATGGGGGGGGGTGTTATCTCTTTTGTCGAAAATCAGCTGTTTTTGCTTGAACATTAAATGCCTTCAAATAGTATTTAATTCACTTCCCGAGCCCCTGGAAGCATGAAAATCACTTTAAACATGCTAATTTGAGCTCTAACACTGATGATCCACCTACAAATGTGAACTGACGTTCAGAAATGAAACATTTGAAAACGGACCATTTTCCACATTTCTGAAGCATGACGTAATGGGGGGGTGTTATCTCTTTTGTCGAAAATCAGCCGTTTTTGCTCGAACATTAAATGCCTCCAAATGGTATTTAATTAACTTCCCGGGGTGAAGAAACCCTTTTTGAGAACTCAGAGTGAGTAAATTGGCCATTTTCATGCACTTTTAACCATTCCATAAATCTTGTGTTTAGGGCCCCTGGAAGCATGAAAATCACTTTAAACATGCCAATGTTAGCTCTAACACTGATGATCCACCTATAAATGTGAACTGACGTTCAAAAATAAAACATTTGAAAACGGACCATTTTCCACATTTCTGAAGCATGACGTAATGGGGGGGTGTTATCTCTTTTGTCGAAAATCAGCCGTTTTTGCTTGAACATTAAATGCCTCCAAATAGTATTTAATTCACTTTCCGAGCCCCTGGAAGCATGAAAATCACTTTAAACATGCTAATTTGAGCTCTAACACTGATGATCCACCTACAAATGTGAACTGACGTTCAAAAATAAAACATTTGAAAACGGACCATTTTCCACATTTCTGAAGCATGACGTAATGGGGGGGTGTTATCTCTTTTGTCGAAAATACGCCGTTTTTGCTCGAACATTAAATGCCTCCAAATGGTATTTATTTAACTTCCCGAGCCCCTGGAAGCATGAAAATCACTTTAAACATGCAAATTTTAGCTCTAACACTGATGATCCACCTACAAATGTGAACTGACGTTCAAAAATAAAACATTTGAAAACGGACCATTTTCCACATTTCTGAAGCATGACGTAATGGGGGGTGTTATCTCTTTTGTCGAAAATCAGCCGTTTTTGCTCGAACATTAAATGCCTCCAAATGGTATTTATTTAACTTCCCGAGCCCCTGGAAGCATGAAAATCACTTTAAACATACTAATTTTAGCTCTAACACTGATGATCCACCTACAAATGTGAACTGACGTTCAAAAATAAAA
>NW_028242724.1:0-58063 GCF_964263255.1 Lissotriton vulgaris | reverse complement strand
TGGAACAAAGAGACGCCCAGGTTAAAATGATCCATTCTTCAACTTGATATTAGCTGGGATGGGTTGGCCCTCCCCCATATTTGTACCTAATATAAAGCAGCTTTTATGGACATAGTGTAGCGTAGTTTCTATTTTCCCAATAGGCCCTGCGCATTGGAATAACGTAAACAGTAGTATCGACGTAGAAGTGCGGATCTTCCAGGCCTCTACTGACTATGCTAAACTTAATTGGGTTTGTTACCAACTAGCTCAGAGGTCACTGGAAACTTTCTTGACTGAATAGGAAGTGATCAGCTTCCCTGGCACAGACAAGAAGGGATTCAGTTTTCCAACAACCGTGCAACATGACAACTTTGCTCCTCAGATCAAGAGTCAATCTCTAGGGTCGTGTGAAACAATAGACAGTTATTTTACTCAGTCAGGTTGGTGCAGATTACTTTCACAATATGTAGAGAATAGAGAGACGGGCGTTTGTCAATAAAGGGTTAACATTTATTGAACAGTCTTTCTTCTCGTACAAGAGAAATTAATTGCCACAATTGCAAGACTTGTTATTATAAAAAGTACGTACAGTAAGATAAGTATTGCGAAATAATACTGTAACAGCATTGATATGGTTTCTTAGCCATACAATGGTTTAAAAGGAATAAAACATATATACAGTCATAGATACATTAGGCTAAAATACTCAACTGGTGCTTCTAACTACGCCTACCCCAGTGTACGGGACCTAAGCCTAATACGTGGGAGGGGAGTAAGTAAGTAGCTTTAGTTTAAGTTGGTTTTGCCAAGGTTTGCTTCAAGAATTCTCTTTAAGGGTTTAGCCAACACCATACCCCTGGAATAGAATGATGGAGGTCTGGTATCTCCCTCAGGGCTCGATATCCCAGTCACTCGCAAGAGTGGCTTGGAAACGCCGGAGCTGGATTTCTCTGCAGGAGAAAGACAGCGTCTCTTCTCAGCGCGTCGAGGAGGAGGAGGGGGGACAGCGTCCGCGGGCAGCTTGCATCTGCTGGGCTCTTGCAGGGGGACGGCTGTTCAGCTCCTAAGTTCACCACACCATCGTTCGCTAGTTAGCAGCGATAGCAGTAGCGATAGCAGCTATGATATCTTCAGCATAACAGCAGCTTCAGGCGACGGGCAACAGGGCAGCAAACAGCAGCAGACAGCGTTTGCTTAAGGCAACGTTGGTAGTATTTATACCTGAAAGGTGCCTTGGTTGACGTAAGTTTGCTGGACATAAGACGTCTATAAAGATGTCACTAGGAAGTGATCGTCTATCAGTGCTCATTAGAGTTCTATTACTAATCAAAACACAGCAAGCGGGGATTTCCAGGTTTGCTGAGTTTTTATCTTGTTGAAGAACTCAGAGTGTTAATCTAGGAATCTCAGATAGTGACTTCTGCTCTGTCATTGCACTAATTGGTTGCAAAGGAAGTGGCAGAGAACGCTATTCTGGAATGTGTCTCTGTTCGTGTGAGGCCAGAGATGAGTTTCTGAATATTGCACTTGAACGGTTATGCCAATATAGGGAATAAATGGATTTATAGCCGAATAGGGGCATAAGGTCACAGTATGGATCAGGATCCTAGATTCGAACGCCACACCCACTCCACGAATTCATGTCCATCAAATTACTAAAACTAGAGCAATAAGATGCATGTGTAACATTGCCCACCCCAAAATACATATATGCATTTGAAATAGGCGTATTTGTAATACGTGAAAATTTAGGTACTGTACGTTTTTGAAGCATAGAAATCATTAAAAAATTATAGCATATGAAATCAATGAACGATTATGCAAAAGAATTACACATGTAATATCTCTGAAACAGAAGAAGGGCGAGATAAATCATCACATATAAATGCATTGCAATAAATGTGCTAGAGGCTGGTGTAAAGTTATTATGTCTCTAGATGTGTTTAGAAATAGAAGTTGAAGCTTCTGTTCTCTATGAATAGTTTTTACCTTAAGCAAAGAATTTTTCGTGCCAAAAAAGGGTGAATATTAAAAAGTGTTCAATTCAAAAGAATTATTGCTTGAACGGGGAAATAGAGTTCCAACGCTTTTAGCAGTTTTTGTTGTTCAAAACTGAAGGCCGAATTCTGAGTTCATGGGAACGCTGTGTGTCGGAAAGCTTCTCCAAAGTTATTGTTTCTGTTCGGGTGAGAACATCATATCAGACAGGCTCTCAAAGAATTGGTCTACAAAATCAGGTGACAGTTCGACCAAATTCGATAGTGCTGTAACTTGGCAGGTGTGAGAATGATTGCTGTCATCAAAGTCGGGATCAGCAATGCTCACAGATGGTCGTACCTGGATGATGTTGCTTTTGTCAATCGCTCCACTGTTACCACCTAGTCGTAGCATAGGAGTCTCAACGAATGCCGTCATCAGGATTGGTAGCCGCTGGGGACAACACAATGCGTGAGCCGTTATCGGACTGAGCAAAGTATCGACGTCCATTGGTATTGCTGATGGAAGTGAAAGACAGATGTCCAACACGCACTCATCTCCGCATAGCATACATCGAAGTACCGGTAAGATACAGTTCTGCCATATAGGTCTGAATGAAAGGAACCAGGTCATGTTTAGATCTCTCAGCCTGGCCAATCCAAGGACTCTAGTTATTTTGTCCCGGTAGCGCATTGCTAGGATTGTTTCTTCCATTCCCATAGGAGTCATGTCTGAGCTGTGGCTTGCCATAACGAAGCAGGAGGGTCAAAAATAAAATCCCTGCTACAAGTCCCAAAAATATGGGTATGCCGCCAAAAACAGAGTGGACAAAATTTGGAACGATTCCCAGAATTGCTTGAAATGGTGTTAGCAGTCCCGTAAAAATCGTCTTAAATATGCCTGGGATGCCTGTGGTACTAGACATGTTAAGGAGTTGGCTCAACATTTCTATGAAATTCACGGGGCAATTTGTTGATAAAAGGTCATGAACCTCCGTAGCTGTCCTTGCAACTAGGAGATCATACGTCTCTTTTGATGACGTTATGGGCACTGTTGTCTGCAAAAGCACAGACTTCATTTTGCTTAAAGTATCAATTCGTATAGAATAGAGATTCAGACGAGGCCAGATGGGAGTCTCTATGTCTCCAGGCCCGCTCGGGAACAATGCTTGCATACAGCATTTGACCATGGATGTTACGCTTACTAGATAACTTTTCCCTGGAACAAGGCCACAACATCTGTGATCCGTTCTTAGAATGTAACTCCCATTTGAAAGTTGCATAAAGAAGGGTCTATCTGAGTTGCAGGTGTGACAAGCTGGTGGCATGAAAGGTTGTTAGAATTTCCATCACAAGCTCCGTGTAAATTAATACCCTGGCACAAAAGTATACCGCTTAGTGAATGTTTACAGTTTTCACCACTAAGAAATACATTTTTGTCGGTGTCACTTTAGCATGAATGTGTGTATGGTAATTTCCATTCTGATTTAACATATCCTTTACCCAATCGTTCATACTGGCCAGTAGGTATGTATTCAAGGCACTTTTTAAATTGGAAAGTTGGTATCGGAATAGTGATAATTCCGTGTATTATCCATTCAATGACAGGACTCTCTGACATTGTCAATGGTAATCTCTCAAGTTTTTCGATGCTCAGGATTGTATAGTCTGCTCCTTTCTGTGCCAAACTGATTTGTTTATCAGTAAGGTTAAAAATGGAAAATAATGCCGTTGTGTTGATAAAACGCCAAGGCACATAGCCTGAACGAAAATTTTGCAGCGTCCAGCCTAATTGTACAATAGAACGTAATTGTGATTTTCCATGCTGTAACATTAGCAAGTCTCTGTCTATTATGTCAAAGGCAGAAGATACAATATTGTCCAACGAATATATTCTGGAGGACAGAGTCATTAACCCATTGTCCACTACAGAAAGTGATTTTTCCAAATTAATACGATCAATTTCTCGTATTTTTTCTGCTGTTTCAATTTGTGTGACTTTCCAAGCCTCGTTGTACGCAGCATAGATACTGGTCGCTATGAAAAGCTTTTGACGCTATTTGAGTGGTCCAAGAATGAAATCGCGCAAATCAGCACCATCTTTAAGTAAAGACAAGTGTTGCTTAATTTCAGCCAGTGTGGATGATCCTAGCCATTCGAGGCAGAGTTTCCCTACACTGTATGTTGTTACTATCCCTGGATGTTGTCTCTGGGAGTATCTAGGGTCTTGTCTGGTCATTTTTAACCCCTGTGTTTTGTTCAGGAATCTATCTTGACAGTTGTTTGTGTCAGTAGGCCAGATTAACCACTTTTTCCAATCAGGATGTGTTCTGTTAAAATGTAAAATTTGTGATACGTCTATCTCAATATCTGTTGTTGCATTATCAGGTATTGGCTTTGGAATAGACGGTTTGTTAAGTTCTTTAATCCTAGCTAGGCCAAGACAGGATGTTTGGTGAATTGTGTCATTTAAAAACATAATTTGTTCTGGTATCATGCAGGTTCTGAATAGTGCTTCTAGACCTTGTACCTGCCAATCTTTCGTACCCCAAATGGTTTTTGTTTCAATGTTATTTTTCCAATAATCAAAACCAAATGTCATCATTTTTTTATAAAATGCTTCTGAATATATTAATTTAGTGTTTGTCAGCATTGTTTTAATTCCTGTTTTATCTAACAATTTGTAATAAAACGTTTCTGCATCACTGGTGTTAAACCCTGAGAAGTATTTGAATTTCTCAAAAAATGCTTTAGAACTGCTTTTTGGTGGTGTAGCACAATGTTCCCATTGATTATACATAAAGACATTTCTAGGCTGTGCAGATTTATGCAAATAATGATCGCCATAATGTGTGTAGCAGATTAACTGTTCATAACTAGATGAACCTTGTAAATAATCATGTTCTGTGAATCTAGCTGACATTACTAAATCAGACATCATGTCATTAATACTGTTAAAGTCCCAATCATCAGAGAATGTACTAGGTTTTACAAAGTCACTTAAGGAAACCTTCAGTTGATGAGGATACTTCAGGATCTCGACCGGACCATAGATCTCATAGTCAGTTTTCTCCCATACTACCCCACCAGGTATTGGAATGGCTGTGACATTTACTGTTGACAGTTCTCTTTTCTTCACGTGGGATGATTGCTGTGTCCATTGTACTATATTTTCCCTCAATGAATTTTCCCAAACAAAGTACCATGATGAGCCAAAGCAGGAGGAAAAATACACCTAGACCGAACCAGAACTCTAACCAAGGGGATATAAGGTAGATTTCCTTCAGTTGATGAAAGAGTTCTGTTGCTTTTTCTTTAAAAGTCGTTTTTGTTTCTGGCATCACTTCTGGGTCGTTTTGATCTTCAGAGAAGTTGTCGAAGTTGATGAAATAACCAGAGGCAGTTCTGTCAATTGTTGGGATTGTTCTTCCAATCTGTCTTTCGGTAGCACTTTTTGATGCCACATTTATGTAGACTGGTGTTTCTTGATGAGCTGTTTCAATCTGTGTCTCAAGAGGCACGAGTTCCATGGCATTATTGCATAGTCCTTCTCTGTGCACTGCAGGCTGATCGAATGTGATTAGTCTTTCAGTTTGAACCTCTTGGATTGTTGCAAGTTTCGATATTCTGTTGTTTCTCGGGAGTCCACTGGGCCTACTGTTGGTTATAGGCCACATGGTTGTGGTTTTACCAGGTCGATAGATACGACTCTGTTCTCCTTTTTACCAGCAAGGGGCGGTAGTACTACTGATCTTGTTCCGGTGACTGCCAAGACAGGTACTGCTTTTCTGTAAGAAGGCCCAAATTCCTTCTTCACCGCGATTTTTTCTCTGACTAGATCCCCAATCTTTGGAATCCAGACAGGCCTTGCTGGGGCTGTTGCTTGTGGTGCCTCGTCAGTGGTATCTGGCTGTTGCTTTAACTTTATGTTGCTTATGGATTTTCTTGTTTCATTCAGTTCCTGTAAAACAGCCAAACGATCTTTGATGTCAAAGTCTGTTTTCTTTTCTTGTACCACTGATATTTGACTATCTAAGTCCTGAATTGTCATTCTAATTCCGAACAATAGTTCGTATGGGCTGAAATCTTTTAGAGTTTTTTTTGGCAAATTGTTAAGACTGGTTTGGACACTTATTAAATGTTTGACCCACCCAGCGCCTGAACCTAATACCTTTGCTGTTATAGATCGCTTTATGTCTCGTTTTTTTCTTTCTACCACACTATTCCCTTCGGGGTGCGATGGACAAGAATACCGCAACCCAATTCCCATGCTGGCCATATCCTCCTTATAAGCTCGAGAGCTGAAAGCAGGACCCTGGTCAGAATGGAACATGGTAATTGCGTATGTGCCGATAAAGACTCGCAGATCTTTTATAACCGTTCTAGCGTCAGCCGAGCGCTGGAGGCCACATTATTTAAGTGTGTTTAGCCTTAAGGATGTACAATGGGACGCATTTCTCTTTTTTGATAGCGCGGATAGATTGCCTGATGCTTTCTATCATGGCTTCTGACACTACACTGGCTGGTTCTCCACTGCAATCTCTATTGCAGTCTTCACAGTTTTTTGCAAACTCACGAATGCCTTCACTCATTTCCGGCCACCAGTACTCTGATTCCAATTCTCTCAGAGATTCCCTGATTGTTTGGTGTCTCAAACCCAACCCCATATGTGCTTCCTGTAATAGGAAGCCCCTCCGGTCCCTGTTTGGAATTACCCTATCCCCCACTCCAGGGATTCGAGCAAAAGGAACGGAGTTTGCATCAATTATGTATGCATAATTGAGTGGATAGTTCACGGGCAGTGCTGCACAGTCGCCTTTTACG
This sequence comes from Lissotriton vulgaris, assembly GCF_964263255.1. NCBI lineage: Eukaryota > Metazoa > Chordata > Amphibia > Caudata > Salamandridae > Lissotriton > Lissotriton vulgaris. Next base: position 51,281 of record NW_028242724.1, on the reverse strand, counting down.
GTCGTTTTTACTGCCAGCATGGTTTCCCCGTCTATGTATTTTTCTGTACGCTTTTTTGTGGCTACGGAAGCCTGTTTAGTTGCTTCTGCTGTGGCTGTGTTAGCCAATGAATTCCCTGCAACGTGAACGCCATCACGTTGAAGACTCTGTGCGTGTATCACGTGAGTCTTTTGTAGTTCTTTCTGTAAAAGAGCGACCTGTTTCCAGAGCAATTTATGCTTTATTGTGGCACCTGTGTCATCTTTGTAATCGTTTTCAATCCAGCTCTGCAGTTTATTATTGTAAGAGTTGATGCACAAATGAGAATCGCACACGATTAGTGTCGGGAATTCACGTTCTGCATTTTCAAGCGCCATCTTTAAACATCTGATTTCAGCTCTCTGAGCCGAACAGTTTCTTACTGATTCAGTTTTTGTTACTTTCGGTCTGAATTTACCGCACAGCCAACGACCTTTAATAATCGCACAGGCTGCATCGTAGGAATTGCTCTCTACGTTGAAATGCTGTACAAATCTATCTGTATAGATTATACAGGCGTACTGTGGGAGAGGCAGAAGTTCGATTGGCAGAGGATATTCTTCTTCATATTCTAAATCATTCAGTTCTTCGAACTGCAGGGCAAAATATTATTTCACATCTTCCGCTCCTAGAGAATCTACACACTGTATCCATTTCGGATCCAGTGACACTGTAGGCAGGTTTACTGGGCTGAATAGCGCCTCGAAGGCGGATTCCGCTGTGAGGATATTAATCCTTTTGCCGTGTGCTAGTTCTCGTTCATTTGCTAATGCAATTTGCACTGCTTTCACAGTTCTTTCTGTGTGACTGAATGTTTTTTCTGCTTGTGTGTACAAGTGAGATTTAATTGAAATTGGTACCTTTTCTCCCTCATTAGAGGTCAGGTACGTGAATCCGCATCCTCCTGGGATGACTTGGATTACAAGATTGCGTGTGTTGTCACGTGTATCTAATTTTGTTTTTGCTAACATGTCTGTTTGCAGTGATCTCAAAATTTCTGTGTGTTTTTGAGCCCAGGTGATTTGTTTAAAATCAGGTTTAATTAGTTCGTAGAGAGGTTTAACCCTCTCTGCATAATTTAGAATGTAAGTTCTTCCGAAATTCAGAAAACCTAGTATGGATTGTAAATTCTTCAGCGTTTTTGGAGCTTGGAGTACAGCGCACTTCTCTAAGAAGTTGTCCGCTAGGCTTTTTCCTTCACTTGATAATTCGTACCCTAAGAATAGTACTGTCAGATGGGCAATTCGAGACTTTTTAAAGTTTAATTTGTAACCCTCTGCTGTGAACCCAAGTATAATGGTGTTCACTCTTTTCAAGTGAGTATCCAAGTCGTCGTCTGTGAGATAGATATCATCTACGTAAGATAATGCCTCATCATCATACATTTGTAGTAACTCTGTTACTCTAGCTGAGAATAGTCCTGGGCTGTTCTTGAACCCCTGTGGGAGTCAACAGAATTTTTTCTGCGACCCAAATGCTGAGAAAGCGGTCAAGTATCTGCTTTCTGGTGCAATATTTTGACAAAAGAAACCATTAGATATGTCTAATGTCGTTTTATATTATTTCCTAACTATGTTATTCATTAGGGCTGCACTATGTGAGTTTTGTACTGCAAAAGTTTTGCAACATGCATTAAGATGTCTGTAATCCAAAACTAGACGATATGAATTGTCTCGCTTGGAGACAGGAAACAAAGGATTGTTCATTTGAGAGGTGCATGTTTCAATCACCCCCTGGTATTCAAGTTGATCTAAGATCTCCCTGACTTGTTTTTTAGCTTCTTGCTTAATGGGATACTGCAGTTGGGCAGTTGGTTCACTTTTTAACTGGATTTTGTGAGGAGGTGAGTCCTCATCCCATCCTACATGATTTTTATATAATCGCGGTGCCTGGGCCACTGCCCATTTCCTTGCATAAGTATATTTTTTGTGAATCGGAATGTGATTCGAGAAGGCAGGCATAATCATTTCTTCGCCACGAGGGCACTCCCTGACAAACTCTGGGGGCCAATCTTTTTCAGCTAACAGAATATCATAGCCTTTTGAGAGTTTATCCCAAAATAGACCCTTTATTTTCCTAGTCTTATCACCCTCTATACGCAATGTTATTTCGTATATCTTATGGGGCTCGCTAAGTCTGGTGTCCGCAATTTCAACCTGAATGAATTAATTCGTGTCCACTGTCTCCAGATGACTCATCGGGATCTTGCGGGCTATACTGATTTCTGCTGCACTGTCTAACATTGTCAATGCCCACTCCCCGTTTTTCAACTGTGTCCTCAGTATTCTCGGCATGGTTGATTACTCTAATACTGGCTACCTTCTTTTTTGGAAATTGAGATTTTTTACTCTGAGCAGGTTCCTTGACTTTGGACTTGGTGTGCTCTCCTGTGTCTGACCGTCCTCTTCTTTCCGATTTCTGTGAAAAAGATCGAGAGGGACGTGTATAAATACTTTGATATCTATCAGGTTTTTTCAGATTATCCCTGTTTCTAAGGTTATATCTTTTCTCAGAGGGCTCCCTCTGGGGAGACTGGTGTTCTCGAGTCAGAGTTCTTTCCCTCCGTCGAGGAGACCTTCCTCTGGACTGGAAAACTTTTTCCTTGGGAGTGGATTGTTTATTTCCATCCCAACTCTTTTTAGGAGTATTTGAATTATTTTTAATAAATAATTTTTCAGGATTTTCGAGCAGTTGGGGCTTAACTGGTTTTCCACCCAAGCTGTCTCTACCTAATTCTTCATAGCATTTCTCTATGATTCTGGCAAGCTCAACTGGCTGATCTGTTATATCTGTTTCCTTCAACTTCTGGCGGATCGCCACAGATGCTGCTTCTCCTTTTATATTGGCTAATAATATAGCAGAGACCTGCCTGAAGTCTTTCAGTAATTTCATACCAAGATTTAAAGCGGGCTCTGGACCGTATTCATTTTGAATCTGTTTTAGCACTTCTGGTATTACCGCCATAGACGGAACACCGTGTGTTTTTGTGTAAATGGAAGCAAAGACTATACCCCAAGTGTCACAGTCCTCTATGTGTGGTGCGATTCCCATAGGAAGGCAGATGGTCAAGATTCTGTGTTTCTCAATAGGGGTAGTATCAGGAAATACTGCCTCTATTTGAGTGATTTTCTGTGCTAACCAGAAAGGAATCTGTTCCCGTTTTACGGGTGTTTTACCAAGACATGACTGTATGTTCTGTGGTGTAATTTTATTAGTGTTCCCCTGATGAGGGGTCAGCTGTGGTACATTAACAGCTGGTTGGACTGTTGCAGTCCGCATTACATATTGGACTAATTGCCTATGTATTTTTATAAGTGTTTTTAGCTGTACTAACAGCTCTTCTCTAGACTTTTTTGCAATGTCCGGATGTGGTGTGCAGCTGGCTAGAACCGGCCACGTTGCTCCTGGTCTACCTAGTGGACCGAGCCTGGTTATGTGATCATTATGTTTTAGGGCGCCATTAAACCAGAGCAGGTGCTCTTGGAATTTTAGTGGGATTTCGGTCTCCTCGAAAGGAGCGTACTCTTCCGGAGGTTTCTCTATTTTGTAATAGTGAAACTCTTTTGTTCTAGCGTTTGCCGCTGGAAAGTTTATCCATGAATAGAATACCTCTGTCTGCCGATATTCGTGTGCCTCTATCACGAAAATTACTGTACCACCTTGTGGTGTCAGTCCGTTTTCTATAAGTTTTAAAGTTATAGATTTTCTTAAATGTGCCGGGATGATTATTGCACCCGGTACCGTGTCTTCAGGACCCTGCTGAGTCGCATCTGCTGCGCCCCCAGTGGTTCCGTTTTCTCCTGGCATTGTATAAATGCAAGGTTTGCAGAGTAGGTCTCCAAGGAGACAAAGATTAGGTGCACAATATTTTGGAACACTGTATCCTTCAACGTTGAATAAACCAGAGCTTTACATAGGAATCTCTTCCTACTAAGGTCGGGCGGATTTTAACCTTTCACCCACTCCAGACGTCTATTGGAGTATTTACGGGAAAAAGGGGTTTGTGTGAAATATGCACGACTGAGTTACTCTAACATCTTGCGTTAGTTTATCGCCTTACCAAACGTTTGGGCGCCATATAGCGTAGTTCCTATTTTCCCAATAGGCCCTGCGCATTGGAATAACATAAACAGTAGTATCGACGTAGAAGTGCGGATCTTCCAGGCCTCTACTGACTATGCTAAACTTAATTGGGTTTGTTACCAACTAGCTCAGAGGTCACTGGAAACTTTCTTGACTGAATAGGAAGTGATCAGCTTCCCTGGCACAGACAAGAAGGGATTCAGTTTTCCAACAACCGTGCAACATGACAACTTTGCTCCTCAGATCAAGAGTCAATCTCTAGGGTCGTGTGAAACAATAGACAGTTATTTTACTCAGTCAGGTTTGTGCAGATTACTTTCACAATATGTAGAGAATAGAGAGACGGGTGTTTGTCAATAAAGGGTTAACATTTATTGAACAGTCTTTCTTCTCGTACAAGAGAAATGAATTGCCACAATTGCAAGACTTGTTATTATAAAAAGTACGTACAGTAAGATAAGTATTGCGAAATAATACTGTAACAGCATTGATATGGTTTCTTAGCCATACAATGGTTTAAAAGGAATAAAACATATATACAGTCATATATACATTAGGCTAAAATACTCAACTGGTGCTTCTAACTATGCCTACCCCAGTGTACCTGGCCTAAGCCTAATACGTGGGAGGGGAGTAAGTAAGTAGCTTTAGTTTAAGTTGGTTTTGCCAAGGTTTGCTTCAAGAATTCTCTTTAAGGGTTTAGTCAACACCATACCTCTGGAATAGAATGATGGAGGTCTGGTATCTCCCTCAGGGCTCGATATCCCAGTCACTCGCAAGAGTGGCTTGGAAACGCCAGAGCTGGATTTCTCTGCAGGAGAAAGACAGCATCTCTTCTTAGCGCGTCGAGGAGGAGGGGGGACAGCGTCCGCGGGCAGCTTGCATCTGCTGGGCTCTTGCAGGGGGACGGCTGTTCAGCTCCTAAGTTCACCACACCATTGTTCGCTAGTTAGCAGCGATAGCAGTAGCGATAGCAGCTATGATATCGTCAGCATAACAGCAGCTTCAGGCGACGGGCAACAGGGCAGCAAACAGCAGCAGACAGCGTTTGCTTAAGGCAACGTTGGTAGTATTTATACCTGAAAGGTGCCTTGGTTGACGTAAATTTGCTGGACATAAGACGTCAATAAAGATGTCACTAGGAAGTGATCGTCTATCAGTGCTCATTAGAGTTCTATTACTAATCAAAACACAGCAAGCGGGGATTTCCAGGTTTGCTGAGTTTTTATCTTGTTGAAGAACTCAGAGTGTTAATCTAGGAATCTCAGATAGTGACTTCTGCTCTGTCATTGCACTAATTGGTTGCAAAGGAAGTGGCAGAGAAAGCTATTCTGGAATGTGGCTCTGTTTGTGTGAGGCCAGAGATGAGTTTCTGAATATTGCACTTGAACGGTTATGCCAATATAGGGAATAAATGGATTTATAGCCGAATAGGGGCATAAGGTCACAGTATCGATCAGGATCCTAGATTAGAACGCCACAATAGTAGTTTGTCTGCGTGATAATAGGGGATCTTTGGAGCTGGACAAATCTCCTTTCTGATTGCTCGATCGCTGATTCTCCAGAATTGCAAAACTATCAAAGCCCCGTCCCTCCTCGAATGGTACAACAAAATGAAACGAGTAAGAACTTATGAAGAAGCCTATGCAAAAAGGGTGGGAGCCAATGGGAAATTTATTTCAGTTTGGAAATATTTTGATCAAATAGAAAGAGATCTTCAAGGGCAGCATCTCAATTGCACTTTATACACCTTAATCACTGTTATTGCGACATTTCTTTTTTTAATTAAACTATAAATGGCAAAGGATATTTAGAGATATCATGCTTGTTTGTGATAGGCCATGTTCTCTTTTGCACTTGCACTTTAATTCATATGAAATGATTTCTTTAAAAAAAATCTCACTTTTTCCTCTTTTGGCTATCATGAATTTAATCTTGATATGATAAGAAATTACTCTTAGGGCTTATACAACCGAGGGTTCTTTTGCATTTTAGCTCCTGCACTTTAGTCACTACGTAAACAATCTTTTAAAAGGTATATATTTCTATGATCTTTAACGTTCTCTCTAAGTAACTGGATATTTTAGGATGAATTGTATTTGTTTGATTAATTGCACCTTAGAATCTGCACTTTAGTCCATATGAAATTATCCCTTCCGAGATTGTAACAATTTGTGATGAAGATTGTCTTTCTCTATGTTAAGCTGCTCTTTCTATGTTATTAATTCTGCTCGACAAAAATACATTTTAAAAAAGTGTGTCGAATTATGCTGCATAATCTGCCTTTTCTTGTCACATAATTCTGTCAAGCCTGCTGCATAACTTGGACTTCTATTGTCACATAATTCCAATGGCCCTCATCAAAATATACATGGTGTTGTAACATAGGAAAATCACGGTCAAAGCTGTTGGGATGGTTCATGTGCTCTTGTGTGACAACTTCCATCTGGAGAACAACAACGACCACAACACCAGCACCCTGCTCGACAACCTCGCCAACCTGGGACTGAAGCAACTGGTGTCCACCCCCACCCACCTCGCCGGACACACACTCGACGCAGTCTTCTCTTCCAGCACAGACATCGACTTCAGCCACGCCACAGAGCTTCAATGGACGGACCACAGCTGCGTCCACTTCACCTTCAAGAGAACGACGACCCACCACCACCAGCAACAGGCCGCCCGCAGAAGCTGGAGCAAGATCACAGCAGACCAGCTCGCCACCTCCCTGAGCCAGCACCCTCCTGCCAGCTCAGCGGACCCCAGCCAGGCCGCTGACAACCTCACAAAGTGGATCAGCAACTGCGCGGACGAACTCGCCCCACTGAGGACCCCGCCTAGCAGACCCGGCAGCAAGAAGGCTCCATGGTTCACCGACGAACTCAAGAGCTCCAAGAAGAACTGCCGAGCCCTCGAGAAAGTCTGGAGAAGGGAACCGACACCGGACAACAGGACCTCCTTCAAGCTGGCCACCCGGAAACACCACCAGCTGATCCGCGCCGCCAAGAAAACAGCATTCAAGGACAGGTTGGACAACAACGCACACAACTGCAAGGAACTCTTCAACATCGTGAAAGAGCTTTCCAACCCCAGCGCAGGAAACAACGACATCACCCCATCGCAAGACCTCTGCAACTCCCTGGCTTCATACTTCCACAACAAGATCGCGGACATACACAACAGCTTCAACAACCAACCAACGCACACCATGACCGAACAACCACCCCCCACCACCACCCTCCACGCCTGGACCCCGATCAGCACCGAAGACACCATCCGCACGATGAACTCCATCCACTCCGGATCACCGACCAACCCCTGCCCGCACCACGTCTTCAACAAGGCCGACGCTGTCATCGCACCCCACCTGCGAGACATCATCAACACATCCTTCGACACCACCATCTTCCCTGAGAACTGGAAACACGCCGAACTCAGCGCTCTACTCAAGAAACCAACAGCGGACCCCACCGACCTCAAGAACTACCGCCCCATCTCACTCCTCCCGTTTCCAGCCAAAGTCATCGAGAAGACCGTCAACAAGCAGATGGCCGTCTTCCTCGAGATGAACGGATCCCTCGACCCCTCACAGTCCGGCTTCCGAGCCAATCAAAGCACCGAGACCGCCCTCATTGCCGCCACCGATGACATCCGAGCCCTGATGGACAATGGAGAAACAGCGGCCCTCATCCTCCTAGACCTCTCCGCGGCATTCGACACGGTCTGCCACCGCACCCTAGTACGGCGCCTCAGCAACATCGGAATCCAGGACAAGGCGCTGGAATGGATCATCTCCTTCCTCGACGGAAGAACACAGAGAGTCCGCCTACCACCGTACAAGTCAGAGGCTTCCGAAGTCATCTGTGGCGTCCCTCAAGGATCATCTCTGAGCCCCACCCTCTTCAACGTCTACATGAGCCCCCTCGCGGCCATCGTACGCAAACACAACCTCAGCATAATCTCCTATGCCGACGACACCCAGCTGATCCTCTCCCTGACCAACGACCCCACCGCCGCCAGAGCCAACCTGCACGAAGGGATGAAAGAGGTAGCCGAGTGGATGACGACCAGCCGTCTGAAACTGAACTCGGACAAGACGGAGGTCCTCATCCTGGGCCCCTCACCCTCCGCCTGGGACGACTCCTGGTGGCCTCCCGCCCTGGGCACCGCACCCAAACCGACAGACCATGCACGCAACCTGGGCTTCATCCTGGACTCCTCCCTCTCTATGACCAGGCAAGTCAACAACGTCTCCTCGGCGTGCTTCAACATCCTACGCATGCTACGGAAGATCTTCTGGTGGATCCCCACCGAGACCAGGAAGATCGTCACCCAGGCCCTCGTCACCAGCCGACTGGACTACGGCAACGCCCTCTACGCCGGTACCACCGCCAAGCTCCAGAAGAGACTCCAGCGGATCCAGAACGCCTCCGCCAGACTCATCCTCGACATCCCACGAACCAGTCACATCTCCGGACATCTGAGAGACCTTCACTGGCTCCCCGTCAACAAAAGAATCACCTTCCGCCTCCTCACCCACGCACACAAAGCCCTACACGACCAAGGCCCGAGCTACCTCAACAGCCGAATCAACTTCTACGCTCCCAAACGCCACCTCCGATCAGCCAACCACGCCCTCGCCGCCGTCCCCCGCATCCGAAGAGCGACTACAGGAGGAAGGTCCTTCTCCTACCTGGCTGCCAAGACCTGGAACTCCCTGCCGACCGACCTGCGCCTGACCCAAGACCACCTCTCCTTCAGGAAGAAGCTGAAGACCTGGCTGTTCGAGCAGTAGCGGCACCCCTCCCCCCCCCCAGCGCCTTGAGACCCTACGGGTATGTAGCGCGCTTTACAAGTGTCATTGATTGATTGATTGAGTCAATATTGTGAGATGTCACATTTGGATCACGGCCATATAAAACCGGTCAGGAATGCACCGCAATGCTCTTTATTTGTGCTTACACTTCTGCTGCTCTTTGCACTCACTATTCCTTAGCAAATATTTTTGTGAGTTTTGGCACTGTCCTAATATGTTATCACATATTATTTTTAATCCCAGCTAGCTTTAGAAAAAGAGTGTTAGAAATGGGGTTTATTGTTGGCTGGGGTATGCACCTAAGCCAGACAGAACCCACCACTCTAGTCAGACCAAGTAGGTTAAACACCAAAGATAACAAGTGCTAACCCCCTTGGTAGCTTGGCAGAGAGCAGTCAGGCTTCTCCCAGAGGCAATGTGGAAAGCGTTTGTAGAACAAGCTCACACCAGTGACGTAATAAATATAACACAAAAATAGACTCCACATAGTATTATATTATATAAAAATATGTTTCTGTCTTGCATAGCTAGGTTCTGAGCTGGGATGGTGCAGTGAGATAAATAACGGTGATGGATCAAGCCCTGATCTTTGGACTGGGTAAGAGTGGTCTGCTTAATTCAGACACTCTGTTCATCACCACCCCCTTTTCTGAATCGTTTTTAACCACTATAGGTGTGGCAGGGTATACTCAGACATGAGTCCCTTTCTCACTGCAGCATCAGGATTCAAGCAAGCCGGGCCGAAGACGGCTGAAATGCCAGAAACCGGTCCCCGGTAGCTTGTCTCCTTTCTGGTGAAGAATTGGCTTGGTAGTTTAGTCTGCCCTGTTCCCATGATGCACTGGGCCAGGGACAGGCTGATTTGCATATAGCCAGGCTCTGAGCTGGGATGGTGCAGTGAGATAAATAACGGTGATAGATCAAGCCCTGATCTTTGGACTGGGTAAGAGTGGTCTGCTTAATTCAGACACTCTGTTCATCACCACCCCCTTTTCGGAATCGTTTTTGGCCACTATAGGTGTGGCAAGGTATACTCAGACATGAGTCCCTTTCTCACTGCACCATCAGGATTCAAGCAAGCCGGGCCGAAGACGTCTGTAATGCCAGAAACCGGTCCCCGGTAGCTTGTCTCCTTTCTGGTGAAGAATTGGCTTGGTAGTTTAGTCTGCCCTGTTCCCATGATGCACTGGGCCAGGGACAGACTGATTTGCATATAGCCAGGTTCTGAGCTGGGATGGTGCAGTGAGATAAATAAAGGTGATGGATCAAGCCCTGATCTTTGGACTCGGTAAGAGTGGTCTGCTTAATTCAGACACTCTGTTCATCACCACCCCCTTTTCTGAATCGTTTTTGGCCACTATAGGTGTGGCAGGGTATACTCAGACATGAGTCCCTTTCTCACTGCACCATCAGGATTCAAGCAAGCCGGGCCGAAGACGGCTGAAATGCCAGAAACCGGTCCCCGGTAGCTTGTCTCCTTTCTGGTGAAGAATTGGATTGGTAGTTTAGTCTGCCCTGTTCCCATGATGCACTGGGCCAGGGACAGACTGATTTGCATATAGCCAGGTTCTGAGCTGGGATGGTGCAGTGAGATAAATAAAGGTGATGGATCAAGCCCTGATCTTTGGACTCGGTAAGAGTGGTCTGCTTAATTCAGACACTCTGTTCATCACCACCCCCTTTTCTGAATCTGTATTGCATATACACATATATCATAGACCAAAACAATGTGAATCATATTTACTTTGCCAACTAGGAAATTGTCGAACATCACAATGAGTGCATAAAAGAAAGGTTCCCATGTTCTATAAGTCATCAAAGGCACCATTACTGTGCATGTTATGCCGAATGTAGGAAGGGGGAGTCTCTAGTTGGCGCAGTGCAGCACTAGCGACAAGCAGGGACTCTCTCTTCCTCGTCAGGGCTGAGGGCTACCTTCAAGACAACCTCTGCTTACCCTCTAGGTAGTGTGGCTTAAGCAGTCTTAGGCTAATCTCTGGGGCACATAGGGTTAAACATTTGCAATATTACACCATCACAACCAACCCACCACACAATGACACCAAACTGTATTTTGTAAAAATATATACTCTTTATATAAATTTCAAGCAGGCTTGTAAATACAGTTTCAGGCACTTTCAAAAGGTCAGGTTCCAGTGTACTTTAGATTAGGTTGCCACAGTTCTTTCTTTAGCAATAAGCAATCCTTTGGGCCTTCTGCCCAGGTTCGGCAAGGTTCAGTGTTTTGTAGCGCTTCAATGCGCTTTCCGCTGTCTCCGCTCGCTTCAGAGAGGAGATCGGGCCCGGTCGGCCAAAGCTCACGCTTCCCACGTGGGCCTCGAGGACCAGGAGCAGTGCGAGCCTCGGTTTCAGGGGCGGCTCGCGTTGGGAAGCGGACGGCGCGGTGCGAGCTCGGGTTGCAGGACGCTCGCACCGTGAGGACAAAAGCACAGTACCTTTCAAATTCTTGTGGAGCGGGCGGCTTCAAGGGGAGCTGTCCCACGTCGCGTTGCTTTTCCGGGGTTGATGCGCGCTGCGGCTTTCAGCCGGGCAGGTCACGGGTCACCCGGGGCGGCGGTGCTTGATGGCGGCAGGGTCCTTCTTTTGGCGTTCACTCCGACCTGGAGGCGGCGGCTGTGTGGTGGCGGCAAGTGGCAGTACGGTCCCCAAGTGCGGGACGTACCCAGCCAAAGTGCCGGTTGCAGATGTGCGCTCACAGCTGAGCTGTCGGGCAGGATGCCGACCAGAGGGGGTTATCGCAGGGCGGCAGTCCGTCTTTGCAGAGAGATTGACGGCGCGAGGTACAGTCAACTCGGGCGCTTGGACCGGACGGGTCCTCCTTCGCGTTGCTCTCGGGGCTCCCAGGCAGGGGCAGTCACGGTGCTCGGGCCAGCGGCGGCTGGACTTCACGTTGCTCTTGCTGTTGCTTTGGGCCCCGGTCACGGTGCTTGGGGGGATATCGATGCCCTGGATTACGGGGAGCGTGGCAGGGATGCCCAGCGATCCCAGACTCCTCAGTCAGCGCTGCAGCGATAAGCAGCACACACAGTCGCTTTCTTCAATGGGTAGCGGCCACTGTTCCTGGGGCGCTGGTAAGGGGGCAAGTTCAGCAGCAAGCCCTTGGAGATCTTTTAGCAGAGTTTGGCACAAAGTTCAATAAAAGCAAAAGTCTCTTGTAGTCTCTTCTTTTCCTCTCCTTCTGCAGCAAGGCACCAGACACAGGCCAGAGACAGCACTCCTCCTTGTCCTTCCAGGTCCTTCTCTTCGGGCAGAGTTTCTTCTGTAGCGCAAACAGGATCTCATTTACAAGGAGCAGGGCTCCTACTTTTATACCCAGTTTCTTTTGTTCTTACAGGCCAGGGGGGCCTTTGCATAACTGTTCTCAGTCCCTGAGCACTTGTGGTGGGTACTTCTGCTTCTGCATTCAGTGTGAGGGCAGGCACATCAGCCGCTCCCCAGGGGGGCGGAGCCGGCATTGTGAAGACAGGGGCAGCTTGAGCACTTTGTTGACAAGCTTCGGTCCTTCCTGGTCCAGGTGCAGGCTGAGTCATCAGTCGCTCCCCAGGAGGGCGGAGCCGGCATTGTGGAGGCAGAGCACAGCCTGATGCATCATTCAGGGGAAACTCCCACCTCCCACTAAGGTGTCATCCTGCCATTCACCACCTGCCAACACCCAGCCCTGTCACTCACACAACTCAGACAGTCAGATACACACAAGAGCAGAGGCGGGCTGAAATGGTTAGACAAGCAAATGCTAACTTTCTAAAAGTAGCATTTGCAAACCCAGGATATTAAAATAAACTTTACTAAAAGAAGTATTTTATTATTCTGAGTTCAGGCATACTAAACATGACTCTCTACCATATTCCCTGGGCCTGCTGGGATTATAGAGTGTAATAATTCCAGCAGCCCATTCTGGCCTAAGGGGACCAGGTAGCCTTGCAATAGTGAAAAACGAATTGGGTTGTAATTCACTACTAGGACATGCCACACACATCAGGGCTTGTCCTACCTTACACTTACAATGCACCCTGCCCTCAGGCCTACCATAGGGGTGACTGATATGAAGTTAAGGGAAGGTTTAGAGGCTGGCAAGTGGTTGCACTTGCCCAGCCAGCATGACAGTACCAGACTGCACGCAGGTTCTGCAATGGCAGACCCTAGACACATTTTAAGGCTGCTTCTGTGGGTGGCGCAACCAGCGCTGCAGGCCCACTAGCAGTATTGGCATTTACAAGCCCTGGCACTCCTGGTGCACTTTACTAGGGACTAACAGTAAATCCAATGAACCAATCATGGACATCAATCACATGTACAATTTTCAGTAGGGAGCACTTGCACTGCGGCACGGGTGGGCCGTGGCGCAGTGCCCTGAGTAGCGGAAACCAGCAAAACATCTGAGGCACAACAGCAAAAAGTGGAAGGGAAACTCACGCCAAGGTGCCAGGTCTAACACTTGTCCCCTCCAGCTGAAATGTGGGGGGAACTACCCTTCCCCAGGGAGTTCCACATCACTAAGGCGGAAAAATCTGGACAGACCATCAGCATTGGCGTGATCTGTGCCAGGGCGGTGTTCCACCGTAAAGTCCATACTCTGTATAGAAATGGACCACCTCAACAGTTTTGGGTTCTCACCCCTCATTTGCATCAACCATCTGAGGGGCCTGTGGTCCGTCTGAACTCGGAAGTGAGACCCAAACAAGTAGGGTCTTAGCTTCTTCAGCGCCCAGACCACAGCAAATGCTTCTCGCTCTATTGCACTCCACCTACTTTCCCGTGGAAGTAACCTCCTACTGATGAAGGCTACAGGTTGGTCCCAGCCCTCCTCAGTCATCTGTGAGAGAACAGCCCCTACACCATGCTCTGAAACGTCTGTTTGCACTATGAATTCCTTGGAGAAATCAGGAGCCAGGAGCACGGGCGCCGTGCACATGGCAGTCTTCAGGGTGTCAAAAGCCTTCTGACAGGTGTCAGTCCAAATCACATTCCTGGGCTGCTTCTTAGAAGTCAGCTCTGTCAAGGGGGTCACAATTGTGCCATAGCCCTTGACAAACCTCCTGTAATACCCAGTGAGCCCCAGGAAGGCTCTCACTGCAGTCTGGGTCTTGGGGGGTTCCCAAGCCAGGATGGTCTCAATTTTGGGTTGCAAGGGTGCCACCTTGCCACTCCCCACTTGGTGTCCCAAGTACACCACTGAACCCTGCCCAATCTGACACTTGCTTGCCTTGATTGTGAGGCCTGCTCTGCGCAGGGCCATCAACACTTCTCAGAGGTGTCGCAGGTGCTCTGGCTAGGTGCCACTGAACACCGCGATGTCATCCAGGTAGGCGGCACTGAACTCATCCAGCCCAGCCAACACCTGGTTGACCAATCTCAGAAAGGTGGCAGGGGCATTCTTCATTCCAAATGGCATAACCCGGAACTGGAAATGCCCATCTGGTGTAGAGAATGCTGACCTCTCCTTTGCCCCATTGGTCAAGGCGATCTGCCAGTACCCAGACGTTAAATCAAACGTGCTGAGGAACCGGGCAGCCCCTAGCCGATCAATGAGCTCATCAGCTCTGGGGATGGGGTGCGCGTCAGTCTTGGTGACTGAATTGAGTCCTCTGTAGTCCACACAGAACCGGAGTTCAGGTGTGGCTCCCGGCGCAGCAGCCTTTGGGACCAAGACCACGGGGCTGGACCAAGGACTGCTGGAAGACTCAACCACCCCAAGAGCAAGCATCTTGGAGACCTCCTCCTTGATGCAGGCCCTGACCCTGTCAGTCACTCTGTAAGCCTTATGCTTCACAGTTAAGCTGTCTCCTGTGTCCACATCATGGATGCACCAATCTGTGACACTAGGAACCAGGGAGAACAGGTCTGGAAACTGCCCCAGCAACTGGCGGCAGTCTTCCTGTTGTTCCGGGGTCAGGGTGGGTGAGAGGTTAACTCTATCCACTGACCCATCTTTCTCACAGGCCACTAAGAGGTCAGGAAGAGGCTCAGACTCCTCCTCCATTCCATCATCAGTTGCCAACAACATGCCCACTTCGGACCTTCTCAAGTGGGGCTTGAGGCGGTTGACATGTAGGACCCTCAAGGGGTTCCTGGGCGTCTTCATGTCCACCAAGTATGTCACTGGGCTCTTGCGCTCCACAACCTCAAATGGACCTGTCCACTTATCCTGAAGGGCACAGGGTTCCACTGGGGCCAGGACATACACCTCTTGTCCAGGCTGAAGCTCGACCAGAGTGGCATTCTGGTCGTACCACCGCTGCATCTCCTCCTGGCTGGCTTCCAGATTTGCCTCGGCAAGTTGTCTGAAGCGCCTGGTTTGGTTTCTGAAGGCCAGCATGTAGCTATATACATTCTGGGGAGGTTTCCTGGGAGATTGCTCCCAGCCTTCCTTTACCAAACTCAGTGGTCCTCTCACGGGGTGACCGTACAGCAGTTCAAAGGGGCTGAACCCTAGGGACTTCTGGGGTACCTCGCGGTATGCAAAGAGCAGGCATGGCAAGAGGACGTCCCACTTACGCCTCATTGGACCTTCCAGGCCCATGATCATGCCCTTCAGGGTTCGGTTGAATCTCTCAACAAACCCGTTTCCTTGGGGATGGTAAGGCGTGGTGAACTTGTAGGTTACACCACACTCTTGCCAAAGGGACTTCATATACTTGGATATGAAGTTGGTCCCCCTGTCACTCACCACCTCTAGAGGGAATCCTACTCGTGAGAAAATTCCCATCAGTGCACGCCCCACCACGGGGGCCGTCACTGTCCTCAGAGGGATGGCTTCAGGGTACCGGGTGGCATGATCCACCAAGACCAGGATGAACCTGTTGCCCATGGCTGTCTTGGGGTCCAGAGGCCCAACAATGTCAATACCCACTCGTTGGAATGGCGTACCGACCCCAGGGAAGGGTTGGAGGGGAGCCTTGTTCTTCCCTCCGCTCTTCCCACTTGCCTGGCAAGTTGGACAGGTCCTACAATGAGCATCTGAGCTCTTGTGCATTTGGGGCCAGTAAAAGTGGGTGACAAGCCTGTCATAGGTCTTGTCCATCCACAAATGTCCTGCTAAAGGCACATCATGAGCCAGTCCCAGTAGGAAGGCTCTGAACTTCTGGGGTACCACCAGCACACGGGCTGACCCAGGTTCAGCAGCCTTAGGCTCTGAATACAGGAGGTCATTCTCCCAGTACACATAATGTGTTTTGGCCTGAACACCATTGGCCTGGTCTGCAGCCTGCTGCCGCATACCCACGAGAGAAGGGCATTCTTTCTGCTCCCTGCAGAATTCCTCCCTGGAGGGGCCTCCTTCTTGCTGCCAATGGGTCAGCTCAGGCAGGTCCCCCAGTTTGGCAATCTGTTCCCCAGTAGGCTCCAGGGCATCCCCCTCAAGGTCTGCTTCCTCCTGGACCTTGGGAACTTCAGGGGCCGGTTTCCCGCGCCCCCTGCGCCTTCTCCCTAAGGCCGGTTCCTGGGCCTCTCCTTCAGGCCCCAGGATCTCTTGATCACCCCTACTGGCTGCCATTGACCGGGTGGTCACGCACGCCCAGTCAGGCAGACCCACCATCCTCAGGTGAGTCGTCTTCTCCACCTTTTCCCAAGGGGAGTGCTCCAAGTCATTCCCTAGCAAACAGTCTACAGGCATGGCCGTTCTCACATAACCTGCAGAGTACCAGAGACCCCCCCCACTCAAAGGGAACTTGAGCCATCGGACCCTGACTCTCTGAATTATCAGCGTTGATAACCCTACAGTAGGCATGGGGTACAACCTGCTCTTGAGACACCAGGTGCTGCCTCACTGCAGTCACACTGGCTCCTGTATCTCTAAGAGCCTCAGCTTCCTTACCATTGATGGTAACCACCTGCCCATATTTTTTAGTGTTAGAGGGCAGGTAGTTTGTAGGGACCATCTCACTGTCTCCTAGTGAGACTAGGGTCATCTGAACAGGATCTCCACCCCCCGGGACCATCACTTCTTCTCCTAAGTGAACACTAGTCACTTGTCGGGGCGGAGCACCAGTGGGTGCTGGTTTTCCAAACAGGCGACACTTGGGGTCACTGGATATGTGCCCCGGGTCACCACATTTGAAACAATTGAAGGGCCCCTTTGGAACAGGTCTACCTGTCGGGGCCCCATTCTGCTTTGGGGGTGGGGGAGGCTGAGAACCTTTCTGCTGGTCCCCTTGGGGATTACTTTGGGGGCCTTTTTGGAACCCTTTCTGTTTTCCCTTGTCCCCCCCACTCTTCTGCTGGGAACCCTGCCCACCCTTGGCGGAGTCTCCCACTGGACCCTTGTGGACCCTGGTGCTGAGCCAGCGGTCCGCCTCCTCAGCAAGCTTCCTCGGGTTGGACAGCTTGCTATCTATCAGGTGCTGGCGTAACTCAGGAAAACAGTGATCAGACAAGTGCTCCCATGCAATTAAATCAAAGAGACCTTGAAAATCATTCACTTTGTTACCCTTCACCCAACCATCCAGTGCTCTGCAAAAAAAAGTCACATACTCCACATACGTATTCCCAGGCCGCTTAGTACACCCCCTAAACTTCTGTCTATACATTTCAGGGGTAAGCCCATACCTGTTCATTAAAGCTTCTTTCATGTGGGAATAGGATCTCTGGTTTTCAATGGGCAAATCTAGCAGGGTGTCCCGCCCTTCGCTAAGGAACCTTCCCCACAACCCCGCTCCCCAATCCTTGTCAGGGACCCGGTGGGAGGACATGGCTACCTCATATGCCCTAAACCACTGTCCTATGTCATCCCCCTTAAAGAACTCTTTTACTACATCTTTGGGGATGTGCACTCTAGACTCTACCTGCACCGGCGTTGTGCTGCCACCAGAGGGAGGATGGTCCAAGCTTTTCTCTTTTAGACTCATCTCCCTCATTTTTACTTCATAATCCATTTGGTGTTTTCGCTCTTCCAGAGCCAGTCTTTTGCTCTCAAGCTCCAGTTGGCTCTTTACTTTTAATTCTGCCAGCTTCATTTCATGATCCCTGGTTTCTTTCCTGTCAGCTCCTCTGGCGACAGGCCTCTGCCAAAGCTATGCACGCTGTCTGGTTTTTCAAGATCCACCAGATCCCCAGGTGCATTCTGATCCTCAGGTGCCTCCCTAGATTCAATCCAGGCTTTCAGGGCCTTGTAGAACTCTGGTTTGTTCCTGCACCCTGTGTGTGGAACCTTGAGTTTCTTGCAGAAAAAACTCAGTTGCTTTTTTGTGTAGTCATCCAGCTTTGATGCATCCCATTCAAGCTTCGACGCACCAGAGACTATGGATTCTCCTCCATCAACGCTGTTGGTGCCAGGCATGATTTCAACACTAGGGATCTTCTCTTGGCAAAACTAAAAACAAAGTCTGTGGCTAAGTTGCTGGACTGAAATCACTATGCAATGGTCAGTAGCTAAGGTAAAACACTGCAAATGTAGATTTGTGATCCTCACCGCTGCGTCCAATGTAGGAAGGGGGAGTCTCTAGTTGGCGCAGTGCAGCACTAGCGACAAGCAGGGACTCTCTCTTCCTCGTCAGGGCTGAGGGCTACCTTCAAGACAACCTCTGCTTACCCTCTAGGTAGTGTGGCTTAAGCAGTCTTAGGCTAATCTCTGGGGCACATAGGGTTAAACATTTGCAATATTACACCATCACAACCAACCCACCACACAATGACACCAAACTGTATTTTGTAAAAATATATACTCTTTATATAAATTCCAAGCAGGCTTGTAAATACAGTTTCAGGCGCTTTCAAAAGGTCAGGTTCCAGTGTACTTTAGATTAGGTTGCCACAGTTCTTTCTTTAGCAATAAGCAATCCTTTGGGCCTTCTGCCCAGGTTCGGCAAGGTTCAGTGTTTTGTAGCGCTTCAATGCGCTTTCCGCTGTCTCCGCTCGCTTCAGAGAGGAGATCGGGCCCGGTCGGCCAAAGCTCACGCTTCCCGCGTGGGCCTCGAGGACCAGGAGCAGTGCGAGCCTCGGTTTCAGGGGCGGCTCGCGTTGGGAAGCGGACGGCGCGGTGCGAGCTCGGGTTGCAGAACGCTCGCACCGTGAGGACAAAAGCACAGTACCTTTCAAATTCTTGTGGAGCGGGCGGCTTCAAGGGGAGCTGTCCCACGTCGCGTTGCTTTTCCGGGGTCGATGCGCGCTGCGGCTTTCAGCCGGGCAGGTCACGGGTCACCCGGGGCGGCGGTGCTTGATGGCGGCAGGGTCCTTCTTTTGGCGTTCACTCCGACCCTGGAGGCGGCGGCTGTGTGGTGGCGGCAAGTGGCAGTACGGTCCCCAAGTGCGGGACGTACCCAGCCAAAGTGCCGGTTGCAGCTGTGCGCTCACAGCTGAGCTGTCGGGCAGGATGCCGACCAGAGGGGGTTATCGCAGGGCGGCAGTCCGTCTTTGCGGAGAGATTGACGGCGCGGGGCTCCCAGGCAGGGGCAGTCACGGTGCTCGGGCCAGCGGCGGCTGGACTTCACGTTGCTCTTGCTGTTGCTTTGGGCCCCGGTCACGGTGCTTGGGGGATATCGATGCCCTGGATTACGGGGAGCGTGGCAGGGATGCCCAGCACTCCCAGACTCCTCAGTCAGCGCTGCAGCGATAAGCAGCACACACAGTCGCTTTCTTCAGGGGGTAGCGCCCACTGTTCCTGGGGCGCTGGTCAGGGGGCAAGTTCAGCAGCAAGCCCTTGGAGATCTTTTAGCAGAGTTTGGCACAAAGTTCAATAAAAGCAAAAGTCTCTTGTAGTCTCTTCTTTTCCTCTCCTTCTGCTGCAAGGCACCAGACACAGGCCAGAGACAGCACTCCTCCTTGTCCTTCCAGGTCCTTCTCTTCGGGCAGAGTTTCTTCTGTAGCGCAAACAGGATCTCATTTACAAGGAGCAGGGCTCCTACTTTTATACCCAGTTTCTTTTGTTCTTACAGGCCAGGGGGGCCTTTGCATAACTGTTCTCAGTCCCTGAGCACTTGTGGTGGGTACTTCTGCTTCTGCATTCAGTGTGAGGGCAGGCACATCAGCCGCTCCCCAGGGGGGCGGAGCCGGCATTGTGAAGCCAGGGGCAGCTTGAGCACTTTGTTGACAAGCTTCGGTCCTTCCTGGTCCAGGTGCAGGCTGAGTCATCAGTCGCTCCCCAGGAGGGTGGAGCCGGCATTGTGGAGGCAGAGCACAGCCTGATGCATCATTCAGGGGAAACTCCCACCTCCCACTAAGGTGTCATCCTGCCATTCACCACCTGCCAACACCCAGCCCTGTCACTCACACAACTCAGACAGTCAGATACACACAAGAGCAGAGGCGGGCTGAAATGGTTAGACAAGCAAATGCTAACTTTCTAAAAGTAGCATTTGCAAACCCAGGATATTAAAATAAACTTTACTAAGAGAAGTATTTTATTATTCTGAGTTTAGGGATACTAAACATGACTCTCTACCATGTTCCCTGGGCCTGCTGGGATTATAGAGTGTAATAATTCCAGCAGCCCATTCTGGCCTAAGGGGACCAGGTAGCCTTGCAATAGTGAAAAACGAATTGGGTTGTAATTCAGTACTAGGACATGCCACACACATCAGGGCTTGTCCTACCTTACACTTACAATGCACCCTGCCCTCAGGCCTACCATAGGGGTGACTGATATGAAGTTAAGGGAAGGTTTAGAGGCTGGCAAGTGGTTGCACTTGCCCAGCCAGCATGACAGTACCAGACTGCACGCAGGTTCTGCAATGGCAGACCCTAGACACATTTTAAGGCTGCTTCTGTGGGTGGCGCAACCAGCGCTGCAGGCCCACTAGCAGTATTGGCATTTACAAGCCCTGGCACTCCTGGTGCACTTTACTAGGGACTAACAGTAAATCCAATGAACCAATCATGGACATCAATCACATGTACAATTTTCAGTAGGGAGCACTTGCACTGCGGCACGGGTGGGCCGTGGCGCAGTGCCTTGAGTAGCGGAAACCAGCAAAACATCTGAGGCACAACAGCAAAAAGTGGAAGGGAAACTCACGCCAAGGTGCCAGGTCTAACACCGAACCTGAGGAACACTTGTTATCCTGACAGTGCAGGGCAAAGCTACATATAATATACATTCAGTGTAGGTAATGCAGCAGTTAGGTTAAGGCAAGCTCATGAATCACCATGTATACCCTAAAAGCACTTAGGTTACAGCACATATGCTCCCCTGTTAAACCGTATATGGTAATATGCACATGAGGCACGGAGCACCTGTGCTCCTATTATGTTGTGGGTGGTAATTAGAGCAAGTTCCTAACTAGAACAACTACCACTTTTTGGATGCAAACTTGGCCTCTTGTGAATGTCCTCCTTGCAAGTATGACATAAGTCACCACAAAATAGGGAGGGACACCAATTGCCCTCAAATACAGCATGTTTAGAACACTCCAAGGCCTCTCAGTGCATTATCATAGAGTTCTAAGCACTGCTGGATGGGGGCCACCTGCAAATGCAATGCAGTGCGGCTGGATCACTCCCCCGGGGGCTGACTCATCACAAGTCATCCGGTGCTGGCTTTCCCAGAGGCTGATGGAGCAACATCCTATTGCCTGCTGCTTCAGGCTGAGTAGGGAGGCTACACCCTATGCTGCTCACAAGTATGCCACAATGCACTGGGAGAAGCTGTTAGCATGGTTCTTGTGAGGTGGCCCCAGAAGTTACCAATGACTCCTTGGTGTCACCAATTGGCGTGGGTCCTCTCCATGCCACCTGTTGCGTCTCTCCTTACCAGAGGAGCCACACTCAGGGGTTCTTGGCTGTGCGGTGTTGAAGCAACAAACTGACAGGTGGTACTGAAGTCAGAAGTATGGGAATGGTGCCTCTGCACAATGCTTCTCCTTTCAGCAATTGCACTTAACGTGCTCCGTGGGTGGGAGGGCATGCTGAAAACAGAGGCTTTACTGGCAAAAGCACTATAGATGCGCTGAACTCTGTCCTGATTAAAGACATGTAGTGGCCACCAGTTTTAGGAAAGTTGAAGTGCTCAGCATGCGCTAGTTTCAGGGATAAGAAAACAAAAGAATATAGTGCTCACCTCATGCTTCTCTTTTGGGCAAAATCCAGTCCAAAACAACATGCTTACCACAAGCTAAATGCAGGTGACTTTAGAGGCTGGACTCAGAGTCTCATGGCCAATTCTGGGCAGTCACCGGTCCTGGGAGAATAACTGGGGGGAGGGGGCACAAAAGCAGGGAGGCAGGTGGCAGGCCAGCACGCTGGTTTCCTCAGCCAAGTGACATTCTCTCTAGCAGCCAAGCAGGTCAGCACAACAAAGCAAAGTCCAAGTGGTGATTTTACTTGCAGCACAGTAATCCTCTGGTGTAGTATGTAGAGCCAGCAATGTTTGGCTACAAGTCCCACACAGTGTCTACAAATATGGGGTCACGCCCTGTACTTATACAAAAAATGTCGGTGATCTAGGGGGAACGTTGAAAGAAACCTTATAAGTTCACAACACCCCTTTTCAGCTCAGCCCTGGCTCCAGACATACAGCAGGGGGTAAATTATCCATTTGTGTGAAATCAGGACCCAGCCAATGCAAATGCAAGTGCACCTGCCTCCCTCTCTCCCACCCCAGGAAGACTATTCTGTATAGAGATGAATGCAGATGCAACCCTGTTACACCCAACCCACCCTGTGTGATGGCTGTCTGGAAAGAAAGCAAAAAGTATCACTGTCACTCTGCCCTGGACGTGGAATGGAGTCAGGCTGCAAGGTACATAGAGTCATAAGCACAGAAAAAGGCCCACTTTGTAAAAGTTAGCAAGGGGAGCTAGGCCCAGCGGGCCAGGTTCTGGCTGGGCCGTATATATATCTGTAGCAGGGAAAAATTGCCAGGACCTGTGTGATTCTTACTGTTTTTAAATTACTGCTAGACCAAACTTGTTGGACCTGTCAGACTTAGGGTGGTCTTCCTCTACCTTTTTGCCCTTTTGCCTCCCATTTTTACCTTACATTTTGTTGGACTTAGGACTCTGGGTACCTCACCACTGCTAAACAGTGATGAGGTGCAGGTGCTCCTCCCTAAAACCATATGACGTTGGCATATCTGCCACAAGCACCTGATACCGCAGTAAGACGGAATCCTCCATACTCTAACATTGGGAACCTCCCCTTATGGGATAATTTCTGACAGGGACCTAATATATCTGTCATGTTTGGTCTTGTTGGACTCTGGGACGGGGAACCCTTTCCGATGATATATGGGGTATGGGCATTCCTACGCTAGGGATCCCACGTTTAGGAAATGGACACTTTCCTGCCTACACTTAGCCTGGGCACTGTAGACTCCCCCCTCCCCTCTGCATACTGATAGCCTGCCTGGGTTGGGAGGTGGGAGTGGTGATTCACACCTTCTTCCCTGGGATGGGCTGTGATGGGCTGCCCACTGTTGCCTTAACAGCCTGTCTCTCGTCAATGTGACAGCTAGGTCAGAGAAGGCAAGAAACATACCAGGACTCTCTGGACTCTTCCGGAAGCCCCTGCCCCCAGACCCTTCCAGAGACTCATACCACGTTCTAGCCCCTAGACTGAAAGATATATAAGGGAGGGTCCTGGCCTAACTTTTTTGTTACACTGCTGCACCACGACGAAACCCTGCTGGAGTGAGGACTGCTGCGACAGGAAGGAATGCCATCTGGAAGGAGGCTGCCTGCTCTAAGGAACTGCTGCCCCAACCTGCTGAGCTGGCTTACTGCCTGCTGATCCTGCCCTGCTAGGAATACCTAAAGAAACACCTCCAGAGTGTATCCACAATCGGCCTAAGGCACTGCCTTTCTCTGAACAACCTTGTGTTAAAGACTACCTTTTCGGGGGGACAGCAACCCTCCTAAGGACTTGTCTCAGTGCCTGCCATCACCATCACTGGCCCTGGGACCTTCAACTTCGGCCTCTGCAGCACTGGGTGTGCAAAAGTACTTTACTCACCCCTCTGAAGTCACCACCGCCAGCCCGAGCTGAGCACAGTGTTTGAATCAACCCTGAGATCATCTGCTCTGCTGCGTATGCACCGCCCGGGACCTGGCTGGGCTGAGTAGCGCTGTGGCGGAGCGGAAGCGCTGTGTGCCCTGGAGGTCTTCATACTGTTACGGGCATTGGTATAAGCCCTTCACTGCTGTGGACACTTAAAGCGCTGTATCTACCAGCTTTTCCGCCACCGGGCCGGGACCAGTAAGCTGCGAAACACTGTGCAGGGGTGCCCGTTGCTCCCCGCTGACTGCCTCGGAAATTGACCCCAACTTCACTGCCGTGGGCTCGAGTAAAAGTGCACCAGCATCACTCTTTAAATCAGCTGGAGCCTCGGGAAGCCGTCACCTGTTCCTTCCTGCCAACTAAACATTCAAGCCTGTCCCCGGGATCCCCACCTCAGGACCGGAGGCCGCTGACGTCACCCCCTTGGATGCGCTGAGATTGGCCTTAACCTTCAGGGATTCCCTCCTCCTCATTGGAGGGCCGCACCGGGATTGGCTCTATCCCTCCAGGAGTTCGGGGGCGTCCCTGGTGTGCCGCGCTTCCATTGGCTCTACCCTGAGGGCTCCCCCACGTCCTGCTGGGGAGGAGAAGAGCTGAGCCTGTGGCCGGCCGGGGAGCGTGAGGACGGAGGAACTCTTCACCGGTGCCTGCTCGCCCTACCTCCAGGTAAGAGCTTAGCGTGTGCGCTAGGCTGCTGGTGACAGAGCGTCATCGGGCGGGAGACCAGGGTGGATGTGGTAGAGTGAGGATTGCCCCATTAAAGTCAGAGCCCTGTAAGTGGGCAACAGGCCTAACAAGGACCCTGTCTTAGAGTTTAGTGGGTTGTCCCATTTGAACTCGCTCTGAACTGGGTCTGTGCTTGTCTGGCTGGGGGAGGCTGTCTCCCTTAACGGTGCGGGAACGCTGTGATTACCGGCATACTCAGTAGCGCAGCAGTAGCAACAAGTATTTACCTCACTTAAGGAACTGTTTTTCCCTTGGAGAACTGTGCGCCTTTGAGGACCAGAGATTGGCCCATTTTACTCTGTCGAGACTGGGAGTCTTTACAACGTTTTTACTATATTATTTTCCCCCACTAAAGGATACTGTTAGAAGGACATTACCAATAGGAACTCTTGGCAAATGTGGATTTTTCGTGATTTGATCAGTCCTGGGAGCTGAATTAATTTGTTATTAAACTTGCCTGGACACTGGCTTTATTTTATTGGTTATCTGGCCTAGGTACTGTATTTATTTGAATATTGATCAGCCTTAAACTTAGATAAAGATATTCTTTTTCCTATACTTCATTGGTGTATTGTCTTTTCCTTTTGCGAGTGTTTTTGTACTGCATCACCGTTGTTGTGTGTTGCACAAATACTTTACACATTGCCTCTGAAGTTAAGCCTTCCTGCTCTGCGCCAAGCTACCATGTCGGAAGCGGTGGTCCCTACTTGGACTAGGGTGCATACCCCTACCAACTAGAGACCCCAGTTCTAATAAAACTATATTAGTTTTATTTGATCTGGTCTTTTATTAGTACATATTTTCCAACTTTTTTTAAAGTATATTCAAAGCAGAAAAGACATTAAAGTCTATATACAGAAAATACTTGTGTACAGTGATTCACAAAACGTTTAAGAACAATATTGAGTAAATAATACACAATATAAACGAACATAAGTGATAAAATCATATGGTATTGTCGTATACCATTTTAGGACCCTATTGTAATTTTCCCGATTTATGCCCTTATATAGGTATAAAACACCTTATCCTTATATAGGCATAGAAATCATAACAATATTTGGCCTTAGCTCATGCAGTCCAAATACGGCAGGGATACTTCCACTAGTTCCGAAAATCTACAATGATTTCTTGGAAAACTCGGCTTCAGCCAACAGAGACTACCCCTTGCTCGAGAACTGACTTGTCCAAGAACTCATGGAGTTTTCAAAGAACTGAGACTCTTTTATGACGTTATTATTATGTCCACCTTTACGTCAAACTAGGCAACTTCAAGGTATAAATATGCCCACACTTGCCTTAGCAAATACACAGTGGTTTGGAGCAGTTCGACTAGCTACTTGCCCAACGCGCCCTGCTACTGCAAGTGCCGAAGGAAGCTGACCCTGTGGCAGATGCACTGAGAGAGATGCTGTCTTTTCTCCTGCTGAGAAATCCAGCTCCAGTGTTTCCAAGCTCATCTTGCGGGGTGTTGGGAAATCGAGTCCTGAACCTGACCTTCTTCATTCCAATCAAGGTAGGGAGCTGATTAGACCCTAAGAGAAATCTTGGACAGATACTTGGCAAAAGAGTACTATATTTATTCTACACCTCACTTATTTCTTCCTGTGTACTAACCTTAGGTTAGGTACATCGGGGTAGGCGTATTTTAGAAGCACCAGTTGAGTATTTTTAGCCTCTGTTATTTATGTATGTATTTATTTATGGTTTAGGAACCATACGACGCAGAACCCCACAGACAGCGGATCGACACTACTTCCATTCGGTACTCCTTATAACGGGCCATTAAAGACATATTGACAGTGGATTTAGACACCTTTCAGCAGCAGTTCCTCATGCTACCATTACGAATAATTGAAGGAAGAGGCAAGTGGTATTAACGGACAGACTGACGCCATTATTGACAGATACAGTTACCAAAAGGATAACGCTGATGACTTGTATGGCCCAGAGACCGATCAACAAACAAGCTCTTTTGCCAATTTAATTGGACTATGTATAACCAGGGGGATAAACAATACTTCACACGAAGATAAACAGGCCAAACAACAGGCAGTACAAGAAATACGAAAACTCTAACTAGAATTCTACATTGGGAACATAACTGACTCTCTATCAAGAGAAGTGATTCCTAACTCTCATGTAGTGGCAATGACAGTTAACCCCTGCTTGTAACAGTAAACCTATGGTCTTGATAAAGGTGGTAATGAACAAGTGAACCCACCGAAACGGTACACAGTCAAAATATCGAGTTGCTAATATCGAATTGCCATAATATCGAGTCCTAAAAGTCGAAGGTAAGAAATATCGACAACCAAAATATCGACGTTGAAAATATGGATTTATGTGTGAGTTAATAATATCGAACACATTAATTTCGAAACATGTTATATCGAAGCTCAAAATATCGATAGGCAAAAATATCGATATTTAAAAGTGATGTTTTAAAGTCTGTTAAGTAATGATATAGTAAAATGTTGTTTATATATAATGTAATTTATAAATAAAATTTAAGTTTATGAGCGGGATGTAGAGTTTATAGGGGATAAGGGTGGGTAGTGTTTTAAAAAAGTATAATGTAATTATAGAATAAGAAATTTCGAATTTATTTTGAAATTTCAAAAATTCGAAAATTATAATAAATAT
This sequence comes from Lissotriton vulgaris, assembly GCF_964263255.1. NCBI lineage: Eukaryota > Metazoa > Chordata > Amphibia > Caudata > Salamandridae > Lissotriton > Lissotriton vulgaris. Next base: position 24,046 of record NW_028242724.1, on the reverse strand, counting down.
TTTTAAAATGCGAAATTGTATAGAAAATTATTGATTAATGTTTAATATTTTGTATAGTTTTTTTGTGTATTTAATAAAAAGTATTGTAAATACATATGTATTATTAAATATTTAATTAAGAAATGTCGAAAAAATTTAGGAGCGGGATGTAGAGTTTATAGGGGATAAGGGTGGGTAGTGTTTTAAAAAAGTATAGTGTAATTATAGAATAATAAATTTCGAATTTAAATCAAGAATTCAAAATTGTGAAATTTATAATAATTATTCCTAAATTGCGAAATTGTATAGAAATGTATGGATTAGTGTTTAATGTTTGGTATACTTTTTTAGTGTATTTAGTAAAATGTTGTCTATATATAATGTAATTTATAAATATAATTTAAATAATTTTAGTTATAAGTTTATGAGCGGGATGTAGAGTTTATAGGGGATAAGGGTGGGTAGTGTTTTTAAAAAGTATAGTGTAATTATAGAATAAGAAATTTCGATTTTTATTTGAAAGTTCTAAATTTCGAAAATTAAAATAAATTTTTGTAAATTGCGAAATTGTATAGAAAATAATTGTTTAATGTTTAATTTTTTGTATAGTTTTTTTGTGTATTTAGTAAAAAGTATTGTAAATATATATGTATTATTAAATATTTAATAAAGAATTGTCGAAAAATTTTAGGAGCGGGATGTAGAGTTTATAGGGGATAAGGGTGGGTAGTGTTTTAAAAAAGTATAGTGTAATTATAGAATAATAAATTTCGTATTTTAATCAATAAATCAAATTTGCGAAATTTAAAATAATTATTTGTAAATTGCGAAATTGTATAGAAATTTATGTATTAGTGTTTAATGTTTGGTATAGTATTTTGGTGTATTTAGTGAAAAGTATTGTAATTATAAATTTAGTATTACATTTTTAAATTATAATTTTCGTCTAATTTTAGGAGCGGGATGTCGAGTTAATAGGGGATAAGGGTGGGTAGTTTAATAAAAATGTTGAGTGTAAAAAATTATTTTAGAAATTTCGCCACTAGAAAATGTATACATAATTTAGAAATTGTAAATAATAATTTCACATTGTGCGATATAGGACAAAACAATAATGATTTATGTATAAAGTTTGATAGTGTGACAATGGGTATATAGTGGGTATATTTATGACAGTAATCTTGCCTTTATAAGGTAAAAAGGAAAAAATGATTGTTGTATAGAAAAAATTTAAATAAAGAAAATTGTCATATAATTTTTGAAAAATAGAAATAAATATGTATTTAATAAATATTAACATTGTGTAACTGGGTATATAGTGGATAAAAACGGTTATTGTTAGAAATAGTTTGTTACTTCATACAAAATTTGACAAGTATATTAATTATAGAAAGTGTGTAGCAATTAACTGCATTAACTGTAAATTGGATGCAATTACTTCATTTAAACGGTGATTGGAGTAGGAATAGTTAAATACTAATTTTAAATGCCAGCACTTATCCTAATTAAGTGGTGATTGGTGTGGGAATAGTAAATTAAATAGGTTCAGTGTCCAGCACTTACCCTAATTAAAGGTTGATTGGAGTTGGAATAGTAAATTAAATAGGTTCAGTGTCCAGCACTTACCCTAATTAAATGGTGATTGGAGTTGGAATAGTAAATAAAATATGTTCTGTGTCCAGCACTTACCCTAATTAAATATTAATTGGAGTTGGAATAGTAATTTATTAAGGTTTAGTGTCCAGGACATACCCTAATTAAATGGTGATTGGAGTTGGAATAGTACATTATTAAGGTTTAGTGTCCAGTACTTACCATAATTAAATGGTGATTGGAGTTGGAATAGTACATTTAATAGTTTCTGTGTCCAGCACTTACCCTAATTAAATGGTGATTGGAGTTGGAATAGTAAATTAAATATGTTCTGTGTCCAGCACTTACCCTAATTAAATGTTGATTGGAGTTGGAATAGTAAATAAAATAGGTTCTGTGTCCAGCACTTACCCTAATTAAATGTTGTTTGGAGTTGGAATAGTAATTTATTAAGGTTTAGTGTCCAGCACTTACCCTAATTAAATTGTGATTGGAGTTGGAATAGTAAATTATTAAGGTTTAGTGTCCAGCACTTACCCTAATTAAATGGTGATTGGAGTTGGAATAGTACATTTAATAGGTTCTGTGTCCAGCACTTACCCTAAATAAATGGTGATTGGAGATGGAATAGTAAATTAAATAGGTTCTGTGTCCAGCACTTACCCTAATTAAATGATGATTGGAGTTGGAATAGTAAATTAAATAGGTTCTGTGTCCAGCACTTACCCTAATTAAATGTTAATTGGAGTTGGAATAGTCAATTAAATAGGTTCTGTGTCCAGCACTTACCCTAATTAAATGGTGATTGGAGTTGGAATAATAAATTAAATAGGTTCTGTGTCCAGCACTTACCCTAATTAAATGGTGATTTGAATTGGAATAGTAAATAAAATATGTTCTGGGTCCAGCACTTACCCTAATTAACTGTTGATTGGAGTTGGAATAGTAAATTAAATAGGTTCTGTGTCCAGCACTTACCCTAATTAAATGTAAATTGGAGTTGGAATAGTAAATTAAATAGGTTCTGTGTCCAGCACTTACCCTAATTAAATGGTGATTGGAGTTGGAATAGTAAATTAAATAGGTTCTGTGTCCAGCACTTACCCTAATTAAATTGTGATTGGAGTTGGAATAGTAAATGAAATAGGTTCTGTGTCCAGCACTTACCCTAATTAAATGGTGATTGGAGTTGGAATAGTGAATGAAATCGGTTCATTGTCCAGCACTTACTCAAATTAAATGGTGATTGGAGTTGGAATAGTAAATATTTAAGGTTTACTGTCCAGCACTTACCCTAATTAAATGGTGATTGGAGTTGGAATAGTAAATAAAATAGGTTCTGTGTCCAGCACTTACCCTAATTAAATGTTGTTTAGAGTTGGAATAGTAATTTATTAAGGTTTAGTGTCCAGCACTTACCCTAAATAAATGGTGATTGGAGTTGGAATAGTAAATTATTAAGGTTTAGTGTCCAGTACTTACCCTAATTAAATGGTGATTGGAGTTGGAATAGTAAATTTAATAGGTTCTGTGTCCAGCACTTACCCTAATTAAATGGTGATTGGAGTTGGAATAGTAAATTAAATATGTTCTGTGTCCAGCACTTACCCTAATTAAATGGTGATTGGAGTAGGAATAGTAAATAAATAGGTTCAGTGTCCAGCACTTACCCGAATTAAATGGTGATTGGAGTTGGAATAGTAAATAAAATAGGTTCTGTGTCCAGCACTTACCCTAATTAAATGTTGTTTGGAGTTGGAATAGTAATTTATTAATGTTTAGTTTCCAGCACTTACCCTAATTAAATGGTGATTGGAGTTGGAATAGTAAATTATTAAGGTTTAGTGTCCAGCACTTATCCTAATTAAATGGTGAATGGAGTTGGAATAGTAAATTTAATAGGTTCTGTGTCCAGCACTTATCCTAAATAAATGGTGATTGGAGTTGGAATAGTAAATTAAATAGGTTCTGTGTCCAGCAATTACCCTAATTAAATGGTAATTGGAGTTGGAATAGTAAATTAAATAGGTTCTGTGTCCAACACTTACCCTAATTAAATGGTGATTGGAGTTGGAATAGTAAATTAAATATGTTCTGTGTCCAGCACTTACCCTAATTAAATGTTAATTGGAGTTGGAATAGTAAATTAAATAGGTTCTGTGTCCAGCACTTACCCTAATTCAATGTGATTGGAGTTGGAATAGTAAATTAAATAGGTTCTGTGTGCAGCACTTACCCTAATTAAATGGTGATTGGAGTTGGAATAGTAAATGAAATAGGTTCTGTGTCCAGCACTTACCCTAATTAAATGGTGATTGGAGTTGGAATAGTAATTTATTAAGGTTTACTGTCCAGCATTTACCCTAATTAGATGGTGATTGGAGTTGGAATAGTAAATTAAATATGTTCTGTGTCCAGCACTTACCCTAATTAAATGGTGATTGGAGTTGGAATAGTAAATTATTAAGGTTTAGTGTCCTGCACTTACTTTAATTAAACGGTGATTGGAGTTGGAATAGTAAATTTAATAGGTTCTGTGTCCAGCACTTACCCTAATTAAATGGTGATTGGAGTTGGAATAGTAAATTAAATATGTTCTGTGTACAGCACTTACTCTAATTAAATGGTGAGTGGAGTTGGAATAGTAAATTAAATAGGTTCATTGTCTAGCACTTACCCTAATTAAATGGTGATTGGAGTTGGAATAGTAAATAAAATAGGTTCTGTGTCCAGCACTTACCCTAATTAAATGTTGTTTGGAGTTGGAATAGTAATTTATTAAGGTTTAGTGTCCAGCACTTACACTAATTAAATGGTGATTGGAGTTAGAATAGTAAATTATTAAGGTTTAGTGTCCAGCACTTACCCTAATTAAATGGTGATTGGAGTTGGAATAGTCAATTTAATATGTTATGTGTCCAGCACTTACCCTAATTAAATGGTGATTGGAGTTGGAATAGTAAATGAAATAGGTTCTGTGTCCAGCACTTACCCTAATTAAATGGTGATTGGAGTTGGAATAGTAATTTATTAATGTTTACTGTCCAGCACTTACCCTAATTAAATGGTGATTGGAGTTGGAATAGTCAATTAAATATGTTCTGTGTCCAGCACTTACCCTAATTAAATGGTGATTTGAGTAGGAATAGTAAATTAAATAATTTTGTGTCCTTCACCTATTTCCATTATATGTAGATGGGTGTATGAATAATAACTTATATAGGTTCAGTGTATAGTATGTACTCTAATTACATGTGGAATATAGAAATAGATAGAACATTACATTTATAACACTTTTGAAAAAAACATAGAAATGATTTTGTAATAGGTATAAGAAAGTAATTACAAAAATTTTTGGGAACAAAATTTTATTTATTAAACATTTGAAAATATTGACAAGATATAATTTTTAAAAAGCAATGTTTACTATAATTAATACAAAATAAAAGGAAAATGTTCTTTGAAAAATCACATTTTGGAATAGTTGTTTCAAAAAGTACTTTCAATTTATAGAGAAAAAATGGTTAGTTAACATTATGCAATGTATGATAGTATACATACATATTAAAATTATTATTTCTTCATAAAACATAAAACATATGTAATGAAAAAAATTATTCACATATTTAAATAACATATAGTGCTCTACAGATTATGATATTAACACATGAACATTTTTAGAAGTATAATATAATATTAAGAATCTTGATCAGAACATTTCGATCATAATCATGGATTTTTTTAAGTATACAATATTTTTATGTCTAATTAATATTATTAATAAATAATTTGTAATAATAATAATTTACACATATTAGTCATATTGTAACAAAGTTATACATCACAAAAAAATACAATATTACACATTTTGCAATATACTTATTTTAATAAATATTACATTAAATATTAACATATTTTAATACTTAATGTAATAAATATTAAAAGTATGTAAAATATACAATAATATTTTGAAAAATAATATATTTATCAAACAATGTAGTATACAAGTTTTTGTACATTAAACATAATTTCTAAAAATATATATTACAACAATGGACATTTATAGTAGTACTTTTCACAGTTAGACATAATTCGGGTCTTTTATTTTGTAACCGCTCTTTGTCTTTTTGCATTATTTTGGGAAAGGGAAAGTCGCGGTTGGAAGCAGGTTCATGTTTGAGTAGGTAAGATTCTAGTTTTATATTTTTAAAGTCTTTTAACTGAAAATTAAAGGTAGTACTTTGTTATTTAGGGGTTGTTAATTAAAGTATGACTATTTAGATATTATGGAGTGCACTCAATACGTATTTCCGTTATCGAGGCTTTGTGGTATTTGAAGTAGTTGGAGTTAGTGAGTCTGTTGTATGATTTAATTTTATATTTAAAAAGTTGGGATGTTATGTTTATATAGTATGCTATATTCATTAGTGTTATGTCGGTGGGATTGTTTAAAGAATTTTTTTATCGTATTTTGAAACAGCTATTTCCGTTTCCGATTACTGATTTTTTTTTGGGAAGGAAGTGTGTTTCAGTTGTTAGAACGGAGATGTATAACATTCTCTTTTTATGTTTTTGAGTTCCCTGAAACCTTTATGACATTTTAAGATTATAGTCGTCATTTTCAATGGCATTTCAAGAGTCGTTTTATTTGGATGATGGATACATTTAGCACAGTTAATTGCAAAATATTTAATGATTTGTTTTATTAAGTTTTTAAGATTTTCACACTATATTGTTGGTAAAGGATTAATCGTTTTGATGTTGTATTTAAAGGTAAGTTATTCATTTATATTATTTTATTTGGATGGGAACAGTATTTAAATTAAATATTTTTGATATAATTACATACTTATTTAGTCTATTTATAATTGTGAATAGAAATAAATTAGACCAAATAAATAATGATTTGTTACATTATAATATGTGTGGTATCATATTAAGGATATTGCCCTATGTTTATCCATTTATTTACTTATTAGAATTAGTTTAATATTTTGGCTATCATTTTTAGATATTCGAGTCCTCTTGTTGTAGGATAGAGTTGGACTTGCTGTTGAAGATATAGATACATTTGAGCAGTTTGTCTAGAGAGTTTTGTTTTTAGTTGTATGACAGATTGCTCCATTCGTAGTTCCTGAAAGCTTTGCTCTTTTTGAATAGCTGTGAGTAGCTTGTGTAATGTGGGTGTTGTACATCCAGTAGAAGAGAGGAAGGCGTTGTGCCAACCTTCAACAGCATTTTTTGTTTTAGCCTCTTGGTTCAGCGTTGGTAGATATACATTCCACCAGGGAATTAAAAATGTAGGCTGGCGTCTGTGGCCTGACCTATGTAGTCTCCCTACCCAGTTGTCCTCAAAGTAATCTAAAAGTGGGGCAAGTCTTTGCTCATTTTGGGTGTAGAAAGGACTTTTAATTAATAGATTGTAATGTTCGGCCACGTCAGTTATTGGTACATATGCCAGAGCAATGAGATGTTTAATTTGGTATGCAAAAGTTATATTTGTTGCATACTCAACACTAAGGGCAGATTTTTGTAAATGTCTCCAGAGACATTGATTGAAATGAAAATAACATCCTTGAATGGATGTGTGTGGGTAAGTTTTCAAAATAGAATTAATCATAGCTTGTTCAAAATCTATGATTATTTTCATTGGGAAGTAGTCAGATGTTTGTTCTTTTATTTTTTGCAAAATTTCTGTATAAGTTGTGGCTTGTTTGTTCGGTAACAAACAGTATATGAATGGGATACAGGTATAATGATATTGGCCATGAATTGTGTACAATTGGTAGAAAGGTTTTGGGCATATAGAAAAAGTTCCATCCATCATCCAAGTAGAACTTTCTTTCAATTTTTTAATGTTGTTGTTCGTCGCAAACATGATTATTCTTTTGTCTTTGCTATGATTATCATAAAAGATAAATGGTTCGTCATTATGAGTGATTACAAGGTTAGGTGGAATTATGACTTCCTCAAAAGTTCTAGGAATTGGTATATTGGGTCTACTTGCTTTTTTTGTCCTTGCTATTGTTCTTTTAATGGAAGCAATTGATGGTAACTGGCCTCTTGCTTCTCTGGGAACTTTAGGTAGTAATTCTTTCAGAATTACGCTGCTAGGTAGGTCAGATGTGCTACTTAGTTCTTTGATATTCTCGAGAGTGGATCTCACTTCGATTTCCGAGATGTTTGGTGGATGATTATGTTCAGTAGTATTAATAACACTTGTTTCCCTGGTTGTAGCACGCCCATAGCATTTATTCGAGTAATATTTTGTACATTTCTAGTTCACTTTAAGGTCTTTTTGTTTCTCCTGAGTATAAGTGTAGCCCATATAGCATAATGCAAATTTTCCTTTCTGAGATGTAATAAATCTTGCATCTTCAGTAATTCTTGAGTTCTGTTATCTAGAAAAGTTATTATAAAAATATTATGAAAATGTGTCATTTATAAAACATTATAAACTAAGCATCTACTATTTCTACTTTCTTACTTACCAACAGTAAAGTTGTATGTTTCGAAAGTAGGTGTAGTTTCAGTCAGATGTTGTTGTCCTATTGCTAGGTCTGTTGAAAAAAAGTGAAGTATGTTATAGGATATGTTTAAATGTTATTTTTTGTTACAGTTTTGCTAGTCTCTAACGTCACAAATAAATAAGTTACTTTTTTTGGATTTTAAAAGTGAAATTTGCAAGACAATACTAACTGAAGTATTAAAAGAGTCAACTATTGTTATTGTTTATTCTATAGAGTTTATAATGACTTGTTATGTTTGACTTTCGCACTTACCAAGAGATGTAGAGTTGTAGCAGAATGTTTGTTCTTGGATGTGAATTATCTGTTTTCAGTTCTTTTGAGGTCTGTTTAGAGAGAAAGTTTCAGAAAATTACCAATGTGTTTATATGTTGGAAAAAGAATAGACACTTTTTATAAAGCATTGTTACTTATTTGGTGAAAAGAACCTGGTTTCACACATGTATTATGAGTTAAAGCAGAAGAAACATATTAGAGAACATGAAGAGACAATTTTTTATAAAGCATTGTTACTTATTTGGTGAAAAGAACCTAGTATCACACATGTATTATGAGTTAAAGTACAAGAAATATATTAGAGAACATGAAGAGACATTTTTTTATAAACCATTGTTACTTATTTGGTATAAAAAAAAACCTGGGATTACAATATGTATTATGAGTTAAAGCTGAAGAAACACATTAGAGTGCATGAGTTTAGGACACTACTTGTCTAATTACTTTAAGAAAAGAAATAAAATATGTAGATACCTTTTTTATAGTCAAAGTGTCGAATATCTTGAAGTAAAAGTAGAACTTTATTTTTTTGTAGAGTCTGTTTTAAGAAAACGTACATAGAGAAACAATATTTTAGTTTAAAAATCTTGGTATATAAGTAATAGTTAATAAAACATTAGAAATAATTAACAGAGCTATATGATTACTTACTTGTAGTATTAGGAAGTATTTTCTTGCACAGAAGAATGTAGATGTTGCTCCCAAAACTGGCAGTATGTGGTCACGTAGAATATTCCCTGCAATTTGTATGGATGTTTGTGACTGGTTTATATAGAGTATGTGTAATTAGGTTTGCAATCTGATTGGTCACATATGTTAAGACGAGTTACTATTGGTTAGTTTGAATTTTTTTAAGTAAAAAAATTAAGTTATATGTGATTTGAATGTTTATATAGAGGAAGAGAAATGATGTATTTAAGTATTAAAAAACCCTTGTAATAAATATAGTATTTTTTTCATGAGTAAAATCTATAAAATAATGTATGTTTACAATGAGTGTTTATAAAAATATTGTTAGTAAGAAACAAAAAAAGTTAGTAAATGAAAATATTATTTAATAATAGTAAAATAAATTAGTGAAGTATTTACAAATGTGTGTATTACTAAGAGAGTAGATGATTAGGGGTTATATATCAAAAAAAGAGTATTTTTAAGCTTTCGATATATTTAGGTAGACGAAATTAGTGTTATCGATATTTTAGTTTTCGATATTTTAGTTGCGTGCTATATGTAGTATTGAGTGTCGATATTATGGTAGTCGAAAATAATGTTAACGATATTTGTGTAGTCAATATTTTTGAGCATCGATATTGTGGGAACGATATTATTGTAATTTTCATGTAAAGTATAGGGTGTCGATATTAGTGATATCGATGTTTGAGACTCGATGTTATTGTAGGTCGATTTTTGTGAAATCGAAATTCTGTCAGTGATTCCACCGAAACGCGTCAACGCATTCATTGGTATAATTCAAGCCTCCAACATCAAAATTGATATGCTGATGCAATAGAAATACAATACCGGTCTCTCAACAACTGAGCCAGAATATACGAATTGTATTCAACAAATTAATGTTGTACTTGTTCTGTCTTTTAAATTGTGCAGGTCGCAATTGTATGTATTCTTTGTCAAAAACATTTTTTTAACTGTGTTTTAGAAGTAGGGATCTAGATCAGCTAAACCCTTCCTTGTGTTTTTAAGTTTTTCGTAAATAAATGCACTTTTAAGTATTTCCTTGTTTTTGTTGTATGTACTTGTGACATTGTAAGGTTGGTATCACAATCTTTGCTAAGTTCTCTGCCAAGGGAATCTTCCCTTTCATGGTTTAGGAACCATACAATGCTCTTACAGTATTATTTTATTCTACTCTTTCCACTGCATGCATTATATTTTGCAACCAGTTTTACGATTGGAGCAGTTCATTTCTTATGCTTGAGAAAGAAGACTGCTCAATCAATCCTTTTATTGAAAATACCTGTCTATCTATTTTCTCTGCACCTCTGGTAAAACGAAGCATGCACAATTGACTGAGTAAAATATCTATCTATTGTGTCCATGACTCTGAAGATCAGTTTTTATCTTGGGGAAACAAAGTTGTCATGTTTATGCGGTTGTCAGAAAATAATCCCTTCTTGTTTATTCAAGAAAGTTTCTAGTGACCTCTGAACTAGCTGGCACTCACAATTAAGTCTAATATATTTCGATAGAGACCTAGTAGACCTAAGTCCTATGTCATATCTATAGAATATATTATTCCAATGCGCAGAGCCTATTGGGAATATAGGAACTACACTACATGGCGCCCAACGTTTGGTAAGGCACTAATTTAACCCTACATACTAGAGTAACTCAGTTGTGCTTTTCACAGAGACCCCTTTTTCCCCATAAAATACTCCAATAGTCGTCTGGAGTGGGTGAAAGGATAAAAAATCCGCCATAACTGAGTAGGACGAAAAATCCTATATATTAGTTTTTGGTTAGTTCAATGTTGAAGGATACAGTGTTCCAAAATATTGTGCACCTTATCTTTATTTCCTTGAAACTTGCTCTTCAAGACTTTCAATAAAATGTTGAATAGTGACTGCGAGAACGGTGAAGCTGCAGGAACTGCAACCCGACCAGGTTTTGACACCACAGGGTTTAATGAAGACGACCCGGATGCCATAATCATCCCGGAAAATGTAAGGAAAACCATAGCTATAAAGCTTATAGAAAATGGCCTATCAGCAAGAGGTGGTAGAGTCCTATTTGTCATAGAGGCACATGAATATCGGCAGACAGAGGTATTCTATTCATGGATTAACTTTCCACAAGCAAATCTAACAACACATGTGTTCCACTTCTACTTGATGTAGGAACCTCCAGCGGAATATGCTCCTTTCAAAGACGTTGAAATTCCACTAACTTACCAAGAGCATCAGCTCTGGTTTAAAAGTGCCCTGCAACATCAAAATCACATTACCAGGCTCGGTCCACTAGGTAGACGAGAAGCAACGTTGCCGGTACTAGCCAGCTATACACCACATACTGCCATTAAACAAATGACAAGTTCAGAACTGTTAGCTCAGCTAAAACAATTAATAAAAATACATAGACAATTGGTACAATATGTCATGCGGACTCTAACAGTCCAACCTGCTATAAGAATTCTACAGCACACCCCTCATCAGGGGAACACAAACAGAATCAGACCACAGACTATACAGTCAGTCATCGGTAAGTTGCCTGCAAAAAGGGAACAAATTCCATTCTGGGTAGCCCAGAAAATTACTCAAATAGAGGCAGTATTTCCCAATAGTACACCTCTTGAGAAACACAGGATTCTAACAATCTGTTTACCAATGGGGATAGCACCACACGTGGAGGACTGTGACACTTGGGGTACAGTCGTTGCTTCAATCTACACAAAAACACATGGTGTTCCATCTATGGAGGTAATACCAGACGTCCTGAGACAGATTCAAAATGAATATGGACCAGAACCGGCCTTGAATATTGGTATGAAATTACTGAAAGATTTCAAACAGGTATCCGCTATTTTATTAGCTAATATTAAAGGTGAAGCAGCATCCGTGGCAATCCGGCAAAAATTTAAAAAACTCAATTTTACTGAGCAACCGTATGAACTTGTCAGAATTATTGAAAAATCCTATGAAGAACTAGGAAGAGATAGTTTGGGAGGGAAACCTGTAAAGCCCGAACTAACAGAAAATCCTGAAAAAGTTTTTATCAAAAATAATCTAACTACTCCTAAAAAGAAATGGGAAAATAGTAGACATTCACTTCCTAAAGAGAAGCGCTCTCAGTCCAGAGGTAGATCTCCTCCAAAGGAGCACTCTCAAAAGAGGTATAGCCTCAGAAATAGGGATAATTTGAGAAAACTTGATAGATATCAAGATACTGATACACATTCCTCTTGTACCTTTCAGACTTCCTCGCAGAAATCAGAAAGAAGAGGAAGATCAGAACACAAGGAAGAACACATGAAGTCCAAAGACGATCAACAGGTTCCAAAAAATAAGAAAACTCAATTCTCTAAAAAGAAGGTAGCAAGTATTAAAATCAGACATGCAGAGGATCTTGAGGACACCACTCAAGAAAGGGGAGTGGGTCCAGACAATGCTGGACAGCGCAGCAGATGTCACCACAGCTCGTAGGATCCCGAAAGATCATCTGGAGACAGTGGATCTGACTGAATACATTCAGGTTGAAACTGCGACACCAGGGTTAGTATACCCCATAAGTTATACGAAGTAACACTCCGGATAGAGAGGGACATAACTAGGAAAATAAATGCACTCCTTTGGAAAAAACTATCAAAGGGTTATAACATCCTTCTGGCTGAACAAGACTGGCCACCAGAATTTGTAAGGGAGTGCTCACATGGCGAAGAGATCATTATTCCAGCCTTCTCCAATCATATTCCTATTCATAAAATATACACCTATGCCAGAAGATAGCTGAGTCCCAGGTTCCAGCATTATATAAAAATCATGTGGGATGAGATGAGGACTCTCCTCACCATAAAATCCAGTTAAAAAATCAACCTACTACTCAGACGCAATATCCAGTAAAGCAGGAAGCTAAAAAACAAGTCAGGGAGATCTTAGATCAACTTGAATACCGGGTGTGATTGGAACATGCACCTCGTCAATGAACAATCCTTTGTTTCCTGTCTCCAAACCCGACGAAACATATTGTCTAGTTTTGGATTACAAACATTTTAAGTCTTGTTGCAAAACTTTTGCACTACAAAATGCACACAGTGCAGAACTGATGAATAACATTGTGCGCAAGAAATATAAAACCACATTAGATATTTCAAACGGTTTCTTCTGTCAAAATTTCACACCAGAAAGCAGGTATTTGACCACTTTCTCAAGAATGGGGCCACAGCGTCAATCTTGCCATCTCAAGAATAGTCCTGGGTTATTTTCAGCTAGAGTAATAGAGTTACTACAAATGTATGATGATGAGGCATTATCTTATGTCGATGACATCTATCTTACAGACGATGACTTGGATGTGCACTTGAAAAGAGTGAACACCATAATACTTGGGTTCGCTTCTGAAGGGTACAAGTTCAATTTCAAAAATTCAAGAATTGCCCACCTCAATGTCCTATTGTTGGGATATGAACTTTCAAGTTAAGGCAAAAAGTGTGCGCTGCTCCAACATCCAAAAACGCAGAAAAACTTACAGTCAATTCTAGGTTTCCTGAATTCCGGAAGAATTTACATTCTAAACTACGCAGAAAGGGTTAAACCTCTCTATGAAATAATCAAACCTGATTTCAAACAAACTAATTTATACTGAAAAACACAAAGAAATGTTTCGTTCAGTTCAAACAGACATGTTAGCAACAAAACATTTACAAACACGCGACAATGTACGGAACCTTATAATCCGAATCATACCAGGGAGATGCGGATTCACATTCCTAACCTTTAATGAAGGTGAAAAGGTACCAATAGCTTACAGATCACACTTGTACACACAAGCTGAAATGAAATTCACTTCAACTGAAAAGATTCTGACAGCGGTTCAAACTGCAGTAGCAAAAGATAGAGCCCTGGCACAGGGAAAACGCGTATTGGTCGTTACGCCTGTAGCTGCCTTGAAGGCACTGACAAGAGCAAGCATTCCAAATGCAAAAGTTTTACATCCAAGATGGATACAATGGGTTAATTATCTTGCTGCAACAGACGTTGAATACGTTTTTGATCCCTACTTGAAAACACAAGAATTTCTCCAATACGAACAAGAATGTCCTCTGCCGACTGAGATTCTGCCTCTAGAACAATACGGATGTATAATTTATACAGATGGGTCAGCACAACCCGCGATTGGGGGAAAGCAAGCTTACAGTGCTGCGTGCACGATTGTTAAAGGTCGCTGGCACAATGCTAAATATCGACCTATGGTCACAAAAACTCAATCCCTAGGAGACTGTACAGCTCAGCGAGCTGAACTACAGGCTTTCAAGATGGCACTTGAAAATAATGATCGCGAATTCCCCACACTCGATGTGCGATTCGTATTACTGCGTCCAGTCTTACAATGAATATCTGCAGAACTGGGTTCAACATGGATTTAAAGACGCAAAAGGTGGCACAATCAAGCATAAAATGCTTTGGGAACAAGTAGTTCTATTACAGAAAGAACTACAAAAAACTCACGTGATCCATACACTGAGTCATCAGCGTGATGGCGTTCATGTTGAAGGGAATTCATTGGTTGATGAAGCCGCAAAGGCATCTGTGCAAACAGCTTCTGTAGCTGCAATCACTCGTTCAAAAACAAAAATAGACGGTGAAACCATGCTCACTGTCAGGGCCAGGAGCAAAGGCAGCGGAGATGCGTTGCCTCTAAATTATCCACTCGAGTATACATACATAATTAATGCAAACTGTGTTCCTTTTGCTCGCATCCCTGGAGGGGGGGATAGGGTAATTCCAAACAGGAACAGGAGAGGTGCTCTGATTCATGAAGCACATATGGGGGAGGGTCTGATACATCAAGGGATCTCAAAATCTCTACTAGAATTAAAAGAGATGTACTGGTGGCCAGGGATGAGCGCCCACATTTATGAATTTGGGATTAACTGCGATGCCTGTTATAAAGATCATAGCCTTGAAAGCCACCAGATACCTGACTACAGTGTAGCCAGCCCAGTTCAGGCACCATTGTTAGACGGCATTAGACTTTCTACACGCAGACGTCCACATGGCCAAAAACGGTCCCACAAATACTAGTACAAGATTCGTTTGGATGTGGCCTCAATGCACGGCTGATGCCCGAACTGTTATAAAAGATTTGGGAGTCTTTATCGGCACATATGCAATCAGCACGCTACATTCTGAACAAGGTCCTGCGTTTAGCTCCAAAGCTTACAAGGAGGCCATGGCCTAATTGGGGGTTGCTTTGAGATTTTCGAATCCATTCCATCCTGAGGGAAATTCGGTTGTGGAGAGAAAAAACCTTGACATAAAGCAATCTATAATAGCTGGGGTATTAGGTTCGGGACTTAAATGAAACAAGAAGAAGTCTAAGCAACACCAGCAAAAAGCCAACGACCACTGAAGAAAAACCACCTGTCCCCGCAAGACCTGTCTGGATTCCAAATGTTGGGGATCTGGTCAGAGAAAAAATAGCGAACAAGAAGGAATTTGGGCCTTCTTACAGAAAACCAGTACCTGTACTAGTAGTCCATGGATCAAGAACAGTGTTACTGCCGCCCCTTGCTGGAAGAAAGGAGAACCGGTCTGTATCAATTGACCTGGTAAAACCACACCATGAGGCCGATAATAGGTAGTAGGCCCAGTGGACTCTCAAGATGTAGCAGACGACTAAATCTTGCTACTATCCAAGAGGTTCAAACTGAAAGACTCATCACTTTTGAAGAATCTACAGTGAGAAAAGAAGGACTATGCAACAAAGCCATGGAACTTGTGCCTCTTGAAACCCAAATAACAGTATGTCAAGACACTCCCATCTACAATGATGTAGAATCTGACTATACAAATATGTCAAGGGAACAAGCAGCTCCAGCGATTTCAAATAATCCAGATGCAATACCAACAATTCACAGAACTGCCTCTGGCTATTTCATCAACTTTGAAAACTTTTCTGGGGATCCCAGTGAACCTTAAACAACGCCACGAAATAAAACTTTCACTGAAGAATTAAGTGAACTTTGTCACCAGCTTGCAAATACATATCTGGTTACACCATGGGTTGAATTTTGGATTGTGTTAAGTGTACTTTTTCTCCTACTATGGCTGATTCTCGTTTTAAGTTTGGGGAAGCTGATAGATGGAAAATACAGTAAAATGGACACAGCAAGTAAGAACATCAACTTGCTCCTGAAGCCACACAAATCATCTCATCGTGCACAACGAGACCTGTCATCAGTGAACATCACAGCGGTTCCTCTACCTGATGGAATAGCATGGGATACAACTGATTATGACATTTATGGCCCTGTTCAGCTGCTGAAAAATTCCACACCAATTTAAGGTTTCTGTTAGACCTGACACCCTTGGCGTGGTTTTCCCCCATCTTTTTGCCTCTGCCTCCTGTATTTTTGATGCTGTGCTGGATTTCGTTTTTGCTGGTTTAGATGCTTTGGACACTCTGCCACTGCTGATCAGTGCCAGAGTGTAAGTGCTCCCTATGCAAATTGTCATATTGATTGGGTATACCTGATTGGCATATTTGTATCGCCATGAAGTCCCTAGTAAAGTGCACTGTGTGTGCCAGGGCTGGTGATGACAGATGCTACTAGTGGACCTGCAGCGCTGATTGCGCCACCCACATAAGTAGCCCTGAAATGGTGTCTCAGGCCTGCCAGCGCAGTGCCTGTGTGCAGTCAGTGGACTGCCATGTCCGCCTGGCCAGTGTCCCCACTGGCTGGACCTAACCCTTCCCTGTCTGTGCACATAAGTCACCCCTATGGAAGGCTCAAGGTACCCCCCTGGGCAGGGTGCAGTGTATGGGTAAGGTAGAGCATGTACTAGTGCAGGTAACATGCTCTGGTAGTGAGCAGCAGCCATTTTGTGTGCTCACTGCTGCAAGGTTATCTTGCTCCATAGACTAACATGGGGAGGCTGGTCTCAATGGATATCAGCCTATCTTCTCATAGGAACAAGATGGGACATAAGTGATTGATATCCCTGAACTCAGAATTTAATAACACATCTTTTAGGCAAGGTTGTTTTTAAATTCTGTGTTTGAGAACAGTACTTTTAGAAAGTGGCTGTTCTCTTGTCTAACCTTTCTGTGTGCCTGGGCCTGCTTGTGGATTGACTGTCTGGTTTGAGGGTGACAGGGGCTGGAGAGCCCCCAGGAGGTTGTCTGAGTCAGCCCGTGGTTAAAAGACTACATCTGCATCTAGGGAAGTGGGAGGAGATAGCACCTGGGAGTGAACAGGGCTGTGCCAGCCTGACCACAATGCTGGCTCCACCTCCCACTGGGCGACTGTCACCTCTGCCCCTCACACTGAAAGAAAGAAGGAAGCCAGGAAGCCCAAGGGCTCCAGCAACACCCAGAACTGGTTTAGACCGGGCTCAGGGCCCACTTGCACAAACACTTCAAAGACTTTTAGGGGTATAAGAGAAGGACCCCTGACAACAGAAAATTAGATTCTACAATCAAGAGGAACCTCTGCTGCAAGAAGGACCGCTGAAGAACTAAAGGAAGATTGCCTTGCTGTGTGCTCTAAGGGCTGACCTGTTCTGCTGACCAACTGAAGCGGAGGAGAAGAGGGACTTTGCTGTGTGCTGTGACCCTGCTTGCTTGACCTACAGAGACTTTGCTGTGTGCTGTGTCTTCTAACTGAATCTCCAAGGGCCTGAGAAGAGCTGGCCTCCTGTCCTGGAACCCAGGGTCAAAAGGTTCCACTGTAACTGAATAACGCCAGGAAGATCGTGCTTTAACTTCAGCTGAGAGCGTGACTTGCAACTGTGGCCATAGAGGAAGATAGCCGTGCTCATTGGCACGTTGTGGCTGAGGATCGAAGGTTGGTTGTGCTTCCTTCCGTGATCTACTCCCCAGCAAGAGTGGTGGCTTCACAAGCACTCTGCCCGCCTCTGGCTACGTAAAAATCACTTGCCGCCTGTTCACCACCGCTACCCGGGCTTGGAATCTTCAAAGCAACATCTTCAGCGTCACGGAGCCATGGCCGAGAAATCGTAGGGGCCGCGCTCCGATTGGTTGCCAGCAAGAAGCTTTTCCGAGGCGCCGCGCTGCCAATGGCGGGCTGCGGGAGGCTTGTCTGGCAAAGCCGCAACATGATTGGGCCATTTCAGAGAAGCAGTGACGTCACGAGGGGGCTCGTCTGCAAAGCTGCAATGTGATTGGGCCGGTGGAAAGGAGCCGCGACGTCATGAAGGGGCTCGACTGGCAGAGCTGCGCACTGATTTGGCACCACAAGGAATCAACGCCTGAAGACGCCGGGAGCCGACTCGGGGTAACGCTCCCCTCTCCCTCACATCCGAAGGTAATCCGATCGGGAAGAGGAGCTGTGTTGAGGTGAGGTGAGCATCCTGACTTGGCCAAGGAAGCCGCTTGCACCACGCTTTAACAGCCGCGCCCGCCTTCAGGTAATCAGGTTCCCAGCCGCTCGCTGTATGCCGAGAGCGGGCTGAGAGCCTAGTGCGGCCGGCAGGGGCTGCGAGAGAGTCCTTTTCCTCAGGAAGGCTGCTTTGTGCAAACGGGGTGCTGTCGCATCAGTAAAACAGCGCTAGAGTCAGCATATAACTGACTTTGGCATATCGCCCAGCTACATTACTCCTGTGATAGTAATTTAAAGTGACACCGAGACTGATTATTTTTAAAGAGTGAAAACTTCCTAATAACTAAGTGCAACAATCAAGATTTCATGCAACATTGATCAAGAGCAATCACCTTGTAATTGTTTATTCCTTTTTACTGCTGCAACTAGATAAAGATATATTTTTTTATATATACTTACCTGTGTGGTCTCAGTTTGTGGTGGATTTGGGGTCATTGTTTGTGTTAAGTGCATATATTATACACATTGCCTTGGGGATAAGCCTATCTGCTTGTGCCAAGCTACCTAGGGGTTGAGCAGGGGTTATCTACAGTGTGTACTTCTTCACCCTGACTAGAAGCAAGGGTCCCGACTTGGTCAAAGGTACTTACCTCTGCCAACTAGAAACCCCCAGATCTAACAGTTTCCTTGAGTGATCTCGTTTCACCCAGCACATTTTCTGATGATTAGGACTTTTAAACTGTTTTTAATATGATGGCAGACTTAGAAATGTCAGCAAAATTTACAAATCATGATTACTTAGAAGGTTCATCAGATTATGAACAAATGTATTGTTTTAATCATTTTGGTCACCATTATTTGCACAAATCTGCAAACCCTAGAAATGTTTTAAGTCATAATCAATGAGAACATTGTCCGACGCCACCGACGGGTATGGAAAATGACCATATTTTTCAGGGTTCAATATCACAAATCCAGAAACATTTTACTTTAGAAATGTTAATAAGACTGGCATGAAAAGTATGTTGACTAATACTAAACAGATCTATTCTGCTGCCTTTTATGCTCAGTTGCCCACATTGAGGATTAACTTTTGGAAAAACAACATTGAGACAAAAACTGCCTGGGGCTCAAAGGACTGGCAGGTACAAGGTCTAGAAGCATTATACAGAGCCTCCATCATCCCAGAAAAAATGATGTTTTTAAATGACACTATTCAACAGATAATCTTGTCTTGCCCTTGCTAAGATAAAAGATTTAAACAAACCGTCCATACCTAAGCCCACACCTGATAGTACTAGAAATACAGATGAGGAGGTAGACGCAAATTATATTTTACAACAAAACAGAAGTAATCCTGAATGGAAAAAATGGTTAATCTGGCCCACAGACACAAATAACTGTCAAGATAGATTCCAGAACAAGACACAAGGGTTTACAGTAACTAGGCCAGATCCAAGATATGTCCAGAGACAACATCCAGGGATAATAACAACTTACAGTGTAGGAAAACTATGCCTTGAGTGGCTGCAGAAATCCACACTCCCAGAAATAAAACAACACTTATCTTTGCTTAAAGATGGTGTTGACTTACGAGACTTCTTACTTGGACTGCATAATCCACCTCATAAACGTTTCATATACGCCCGTATATACGATGCTTATAATGAAGCATGGAAAGTCACGCAAATGGAAACAGCTGAAAGAATACGAGAAATTGATCATATTAATTTAGAGAAAGCACTCTCTGTAGTTGACAATGGGTTAACAACTCTGTCGTCCAGAACTTATTCTTTGGATAGCATTGTATCCTCTGCCATAGACATAATGGAACAGCACTTGCTAATGTTACCAAATGGCCAGTCTCAGTTACGTTCTATAATGCTGTTAGGCTGGACATTACAAAACCTTTGTTCTGGCTATGTGCCTTGGCGTCTAATCAACACTACGTCATTGTTTACTGTATTTAACCTTACAGATAAACAAATCTCTTTGTCACAGAGGGAAGCAAACTATACAGTGCTGAGCATAGAAAAACTTGAGAGATTACCATCGACCGTTTCTGTGAAACCATCAGTTGAATGGATAGTACATGGCACCATCACGATACAAGTGACAATTTTCCAGTTTCAGTATTGCTTAAAACACATACCAGCAGGCCTGTATGAAAGGTTGGGTAAAGAGTACATTGAGTCGACCTGAGATTTACCATACACACACAAATGTTGGAGTGGGGGAAAGGAGGTATTTCTTAGTGGTAAAAATTGTAAAATCTCACTAAGCAGTACACTGTTGTGTCAGGGTATTAATTTACACGGAGCCTGCTAGGGTTCTCCAAATAACCTTTCTTGCCACCAGCAGGGTTCGCCCACATCGGTGATAGATCCAATTTTTAGGCAGCTTTCAAATGGTAGCTACATAATGTTAAATGATCACAGCTGTTGTGGAATGATGCCAGGAATAGCCTATCTTGTTAGTGTGTCAGCCAGGGTCATTTGTTGTATGAAAGTATTGTTTCCTAAAACTAAGACAGATGGGGAGTCGCTGCTATGCCCTTCACTGAATATCTCTTCTATATGAATTGATACTTTAAGCGGAATGAAAGCCATTCTTTTACAAAAAACTGTGCCACTGACCTCGTACAGAGAGACGTATGATCTGCAAGTTGCAATGACGTCGGCAGAGATACATGCATTATTATCAACAAACTGCCCAATACATTTCGCAGAAATGTTAGGTTGTATCTTAAACATGTCTGATACCAGTGGTATTGTACATGTATTTAAGGCGATTTTTTTCCGGACTATTAGCACCGTTTGAAGCAGTCCTAGGTATTTTTACAAACTTCATGCACTCTGTGTTCGGCGGCTTGCCTCTCATCTTGGGATTCGTAGCAGGGATACTATTTTTGTTCCTTCTGCTCCGATATGGCAAGCCCAGTCACCAACGATACCCAGATTACCATGGAAAATGCTCTTCTGGCGATGCAGCATCAAGAACGCATAAAACAGATCCTTGGCTAGGCTTGTTTAAGAGATCTGAATACCACATGGTTCCTGTCATTCAGACCAATCTGGCAAGATTGCATCTCACCTGTTCTACGATGTGTGCTTTGTGGAGAGGAATGCATGTTAGGTATCTGTCTAACACTACCATAGGCAATGTCAACGGATGTTGACGCATTACTGGGTCCGGTAACGGCTCATGTGTTGTGTTGTCCCCAACGGCTACCAATCCTAATGACAGCATATATTGAGATCTCACTGTCAAATCCAGCTGAAAGTGAGATACGTGGACCAACAGGCACACAGGTACCATCTACTATGAACATTGCGGCTAACACTGACAGCGATGCTTTACATCTGTGTACAATTGATCTTCTTAATGAAGTGGTTCAACTTTCATCTACAGTGGAGGATGATCTCTTTGCCAGCCTAGACGATTTAATGTTTTCTCCTGACACCGAGAAATGCTTTTGAAGTTAGCACACAGTGTTCTATGAACTCTGAATTCGACCTTCGCTTTTTCACAACAAAGGCTTCTAATTTTGGAACTCTATTTTACTACAATTTAATTTGATTCTTCTTTTACTACCTTTCAAAAACTGAACTTTGGCACAAAGTAATCTGCTTAAAGTAGAACTATTCTTAGAGAACAAGAATTCTTTGAATACTTCCTTGGAACAATTTTGACCTTATCTACAAACTAACACAATTTATATACTTTGCTATGAGATGGTCTTGAATTTCTTTTCTGTAACTAAGAGCCGTTTCATAAATGTAATATCATTATTGATTGGGTTAGCATTTCCCATATTACAATGACATAATTTCCTTTTTAATGCGTACTATGCAAATGCTCATTTTTCTGTGTGCAACCATTTCCAATGCATTTTATATGAATTTTTGGGGGTTGTAAACACATGCTCTAGATTATATGTTTTAGTGCTTGATCTTAGATGAACATGATAATGTGGAGTAGGTGTTGTGTACCATTTAGGACCCTATTGTAATATTCCCAATTCATGCCCATATATAGGTATAAAACACCATGGGCCAGATGTAGGTCGCCCAATACCGGTCCGTAACTTCCGAAATTACCAAATTTTGTCTGTTACCGACCGGTATTAGGCTTTTGAGATGTAGGTGGCCATTTTACGGATTCGGTAATTTACCGTATCGGTATTTTAAGGATTCTGTAAATTACAGATTCCTTAAAATACCGATTCGGTAAATTACCGAATCCTTAATGCAGGGAACACTCATATGAGTGCTTTTCCTATTTCAGGATTCGTTTTTTACCACCAACTACAAGTTGGTGGTAAATATCAAAAACCCTAAAAAAGCTAATTTTTGCACATTATAACAGTGCCATGTGGCAGACATACATGCCCTTAGGGCATGTATGTGTGCCACATGTGCACCCATGCACTATTCAGGGGTGCAACAGGGTGTCAAAGTGACACCCTGCCATCCTTGAATGTGTTCCCTATTTTACTGAATCGGTATTTACCGTTTCAGTAATTCCCATTCATTCCTATGGGCCTGGAGGCCCATAGGGATGATTGGGAAATACTGAATCGGTAAATACTGATTTGGTATTTACCAAATCTTACCGATTCAGTAAAATTTACTGAATAAATACCTACATCCCATTTACTGATTCTAAAATACCGAATCGGTAAAATTCGGAATTTTAGAATCAGTAAATCTGGATTAAATATATCTGGCCCATATTCTTATATAGGCATAGAAATCATAACCATATATTTCCTTAGCTCATGCAGTCCAAATACGGCAGAGATACTTCCACTAGTTCCGAAAATCTACAACAATTTCTTGGAAGACTCGGCTTCAGAAAGCCGACCCTCCAGCAGATGCACTGAGAGAGGCGCTGTCTTTTCTCAAGCCAAGAAATCCAGCTCCAGTGTTTCCAAGCTCCCCTTGCGGGGTGTTGGGAAATCGAGTACTGAGCCTGACCATCTTCATTCCAAATCAAGGTACGGAGCTGATTAGACCCTAAGAGAAATCTTGGACAGATTCTTGGCAAAAGAATACTATATTTATTCTATACCACACTTACTTCTTCCCTCGTACTTAGCTTAGGTTAGGTACATCGGGTAGGCGTATTTTAGAAGCACCAGTTGAGTACTTTTAGCCTCTGTTATTTATGTATGTATTTATTTATTGTTTAGGAACCATACACTGCTCTTACAGTATTATTTTATTCTACTCTTTCTACTGTATGCATTATATTTTGCAACCAGTTTTACGATTGTAGCAGTTCATTTCTTATGCTTGAGAAAGAAGACTGTTCAATAAATCCTTTTATTGAAACGCCTGTCTATCTATTTTCTCTGCACCTCTGGTGAAACGAAGCATACACGATTGACTGAGTAAAATATCTTTCTATTGTTTCCACAACTCTGAAGATCAGTTTTTATCTCGGGGAAAGAAAGTTGTCATGTTTATGCGGTTGTCAGAAACTAATTCCTTCTTGTTGATTCTAGTGACCTCTGAGCTAGCTGGCACTCACAATTAAGTCTAATATATTTCGATAGAGGCCTAGTAGACATAAGTCCTACGTTACATCTATAGGATATATTATTCCAATGCGCAGAGCCTATTGGGAATATAGGAACTACACTACAGTATCA
>NW_028242723.1:285000-288378 GCF_964263255.1 Lissotriton vulgaris | reverse complement strand
AAAACCACAAAACAAAGCTAGCAAGCATGAGGAAAGCTAATAGGTCTTGTCTCAATAATGTCAAGCAATTGGCTTTGTTGAAGCTTTTTTGAAATATGCGTCACCTCCTCCTCGACACGCTGCTTCGCCACACTTGCCCCGCAGTAACTCTGACCTGCATTACGCTGAGCGAGGAAGGCTCTGCCACACCATCGTATCCTTGCGCTGTTGAGACCCCCCCACCGCCTCCCTTCCGCCGTCCTGCTGTTTGCTTCCATCTGACAGCGGGGCCGCCGAGTGGAGCGAGGCGAGGGGCTGCCTACAACTCCCGGCAGCCCTCGAGGTCTCCAGCCACACCCCCTTCACGACGCGCCAGGAGGCGCATAAAGGGCGTCGCCGCTACAAGGAGTTGTGACACGCTGCTTCGCCACACTTGCCCCGCAGTAACTCTGACCTGCATTACGCTGAGCGAGGAAGGCTCTGCCACACCATCGGATCCTTGTGCTGTTGAGACCCCCCACCGCCTCCCTTCCGCCGTCCTGCTGTTTGCTTCCATCTGACAGCGGGGCCGCCGAGTGGAGCGAGGCGAGGGGCTGCCTACAACTCCCGGCAGCCCTCGAGATCTCCAGCCACACCCCCTTCACGACGCGCCAGGAGGCGCATAAAGGGCGTTGCCACTACAAGGAGTTGTAACACGCTGCTTCGCCACACTTGCCCCGCAGTAACTCTGACCTGCATTACGCTGAGCGAGGAAGGCTCTGCCACACCATCCGATCCTTGCGCTGTTGAGATCCCCCACCGCCTCCCTTCCGCCGTCCTGCTGTTTGCTTCCATCTGACAGCGGGCCGCCGAGTGGAGCGAGGCGAGGGGCTGCCTACAACTCCCGGCAGCCCTCGAGGTCTCCAGCTACACCCCCTTCATGACGCGCCAGGAGGCGCATAAAGGGCGTCGCCGCTCCCTCTCGCGGGACGCTGGGCGAAGCCTGGGCCAAGGGTGGGCCCGTCCTAGCCCGTCACAGACCGGAGGAGACCGGGCCGGGCGCACCCCCCTAACATTCAACCCAAGGTAACTTCCTGCGCAACAGTCCTAAACCAATCTACAGAGCACATAACAATAACCCACGAAACATTACGTATTTGAAACCCATATACCCCATCCTATTTGGTCTAAATACATACTATGTCAACAAGAGGCTCTAGAAGCAAAACCATAAAGAAAAATATAGCGACCACAGTTGGTCCCATTGAACAATTCCTCCACAAAGTGAATGAAACAATAGACCAAACAGTATTGATGATTGATCGTCGTGTTTCGTATGAGCTTGATCAAGCACGACGTTCATCTATGGGTGTGCTGGCACAGGCCCAAACTCCAAGTGTTGCACCACAAAATAAGTCAACTTCCGAGACAAATGTTGCGATACATGCACTACCAAATACAGTCGACCTCTCAGTAGCCTCGCAATTGTCCAATTCACAATCCTCTCAGGACCTCGAACAGACCCCCGATATCTTTGCTATATTATAGCCAACACAAAACGAGCAAACACAGTCAGATTCTAGAGGTATCAGGGAAGGAGCTATCCCCAAAAATCAGACCCAAACGGAACCATGCCCTATGAGTCCAACATGCACAACTGCCATAAACCTTGATCTTGAACCATCTTTAAGGGTTCCAAACCTACAGAACATCCTTAACACAGACCAGTCTAACAATATCACATCTGACGTACTCATAATTGAAGATCACTTGAATAGACCTAATTCAAAACAATCTCGACAAGAAAAGTCGGCCCAATATTCAACAAGAACCTCAAGTAACTTAAAGGTAGAATCCTCCCTACTAAAAGAAATATCGGAAATAGAAAAACACCAGCTACATCCTATACAAAAAAGTCTTGAAATAATAGAAAAGCAAATGGCCATATTAATTGCCACTGCAAAAACAACTACCAACTCAAGGAAAAAAGACTTTTCAGTGTCATTAGACCCTACCACCAACTCTGGTAAAATTAATGCTACCAATATCCAGAAACAGGCAGCGAATAACCTAGCTACTACAAAACCCATAAGCAATATAAACACAAATACAGGAGAACGAGAAAGAACATTAACTAATCCAACCCTTCCTCCGAAAACCAAGCTCAACCAGGATAACGTAAAAATAACTACTGATTCACAAAACTAACCATCTTCAAACCCTATTCCCGCAAATACATTACCAGTAACTACCCTTCCTACCCCACCTGTATCAAATACTCCCCGACAAGACCCACCACAGAGAACAACTAGCAAACCAGAGCGAATGAATAAAAGATGGCCAAAAGTAGTAAATCTTCCACCGGAAGCAGCACCCTTTGTTGCTATATTAACTGGAGTCCCAGAACTAAGTAAAGACACAGATGAACCTACCTGGTCTCTACTAAATAAAGCACGCTATTGGCTAAATATCAACAGGCCCAATCACCCAAATAACATCACCAGAATTACCACAGTGAGAAGGGTGTCCTGGATAGGTCACCAGCCTAAATCAATCCACTGTGATTGTATAATAGTTAACTTTGAAAACCCACGAGCAGTGGACTACATCTGTTCCTGGGACAGTCCAGAAAATAACGAAGGAATAAACGTTAAAAGTTTATCGTTCTTCTATCCTCAACAAACACACCGCTTCGAGGACCCCAATTGGCCATCTAACTGGTCATGGAGTCAACCCGATCAAGGTCCAAGAAATTGGAATCAGGGCGACAGAGGTCAGGGAAATCACCAAAGGTACCAACCGCAGGGAGAATGGGGATACGACCACAGAGAACGAAGTGACTGGAACAATTATGGCAGGAGGATGTATCAAAACCAGTACAGAGAACCCTGGTTCGGAATTCCAACCTTCAATCACTACAGCTGCCTAGATATGGTCGACTGACCATCACCACAACCTTTTACATCGACTCCTCCGTACAGTCCCAGAGTACAATTACTTCCCTCACCAACCAAACTAAAGAGTAAGATGCCCGACAAGGTCCACAGCCTACAAAAAGACAGGAAAGATGATCATACCCTAGAAATCACAATTCAAAACGCAAGCAGTCAGACCAATGATCGTCTTCCCACCATTGCAAATTTGTCCCCAGACCGCAGTCTACGCTACATCCTCCCTCGGACAAACCAGACGAGGTAGCT
This sequence comes from Lissotriton vulgaris, assembly GCF_964263255.1. Classification (NCBI taxonomy): domain Eukaryota; kingdom Metazoa; phylum Chordata; class Amphibia; order Caudata; family Salamandridae; genus Lissotriton; species Lissotriton vulgaris. Next base: position 285,220 of record NW_028242723.1, on the reverse strand, counting down.
TTGAACACAGACCCTCCAAATCCTATTGTAGAAGCAGAACTACCTGAACTGCCGCCTCAATCTGTTAACTCCAGCACAGATGTTGAGAGGAATATGCTATTCTGGTATGTGGCGGGTCTAGCAACTAAGTATATTGAAAAAACCTTTTTAGATCTGGTTCATACAAATGACTTAGTTTGCCTCCAGGAGACATGGCTGAATGATCCAATTCACCTGGTGG